>NC_141992.1:115919947-116219951 GCF_049901715.1 Pseudonaja textilis | reverse complement strand
TGCTTGCGGATGCTGGGCACTAACTGTTTAATCGTGTCCCACAACACCATGGAGAGGTAGGATCTGGAGTCTACCTCCATGTCGCACTGCTGCCCTTTGATGCCGACAAGCACGCACACCTTTCGGGCGTCCGAGGTGTTGGAGTGCCCGATGGTGACTGTTTGATGTGTTTCCTCTCTGCGCTGGGTTTCGCTGAGTCGCTTGCTTCACCTGTTGCGGCTCCAACGGCTCTCTGTGGGCTTGTCCTGGTTTCTGGGGGGAGTGTTGTTGCGTCATCTGGGGCTGTAACTCCATTTGTTGCAGCAAACCTTGGCGATGTGCCCCTGCTTCTCGCAGTGCCAGCAAATGGCATCCAGGAACCGGCACTCTGAGCGGGGGTGGTCTCCTCCACACCCGGTGCACTGAAACCCCAACTTGCGACCTCTCCGCTCCCGCCGGTCTTGTTCGGACTGCAGCCAGTGGATTTTGGCCTCCTCGTCATCGGTCTTGGGGGTGGACTCGATGTCCTCATGGTGTGTTGTCATGGTTCTATGGCTTGCTTCTGGTCTTTTTTCTGATGATGAGTTGGCCCCCATGGTTTCTTGACGGTCCCTTGCGTTCATCTGGTGCATTTTGGCTGCTAACTTCTTGGCGGCCTCGGATGCGGTGGCTTCGGCGATGGCTTCAGTGACAGTGATATCTGCCTGGGCCATCAGCCTGCTCTGGAGCATGGGGTCCCTTAATCCGAGAACCACGTGGTCTCTCAGAGCCTTGTCCATGTCAGAGAAGCCGCATGCACCCCCGATGCTCCTCAGGGCCACCACAAAATCCCCAATGCTCTTTCCTTCCTTCTGGTCTCATTGGTAGAACTCGTGCCATCGGATGAGGTTGGGGACGGCTGGCATGTAGTGGTTTCAGAGTAGCTGGTCAAGGTCTGCCCAGTCCATCTCCTTCACGTCTCAGGGCTTGGCCAACGCCTTGGCCATCTTGAACACTGCGGGCCCGCAGTGTGTCAGGAACACAGCTCTTTTTCTCTGGCCGTTGGCATCCTTCAGGTTATTGTTCTCGAGGAACATGAGGAATCGATCAATGTATGATTCCCAGTCCTCGGCCGCCTGGTTGTAGGGTGGGGGTGGCGCGTTGCTGCCGGCCATTGTGTCGGTCATTCAGCTCTGTGTGCCACATGCTCGACTGGTCTCTTGTCTCAATATCCCACCCTCGTCGTCAGTGTTAGATCGCGGGAAAAGAGAGAGGCGAGACCAGGGTGACTGTTCAGCTCTTAATTTGGTATATAGGTCTGTGCTGGACCTGCAAGCCACGGCAGCCCTTCATATAGGGATTACCGGCGGCTCGTAACCAATGACGACTCTTTGAATCACCCGCGATCGGCACGGCCAATGGACCAATCACCGCTGTTCTTTCCACCAATCACAGAGTAGTCCCTTTGGACCAATCAGGTGAGGATATCCCAAGAATGCTAATATGGAACAACTTATTTCCACTGCAGGTTAGAAGAGGCCACGGATAACAGTCCTGAATCAGTTATGACTGGATAATGATCAGTAATTTTGATCTTTCTGGTTACTGTTGAAAGACATCTGCTGTTAAAAGCATGGGCGTTAATTGAGAGTCAGTTCTGTTTACAGAGTTGCCTTGTTAAAAATAATAAAAAAATCCGCCTTGCCATCTCAGAGTTTCACTTCTATTAAGCTCCCTAGATGACTTTGAAAGTGCGAAAAGATCAGGGACTAGCCTGCTTCAGCTTTTCGGGTGGCTGATTAAAACTTTTAAAGCCTCATCTCGAAGCTTCATTAGCTTTACTATCTTTAAGCTCTGTGTGCGTTTTAGCTGAAGAGGGCTAAATTTCCTTTGGATTAAAGCAAATATTTGACTATTTTAGCAGGATTAACAGTCTAGTAAAATGCTTCATTGGCACAGAATATTTAGCATTCAAATAACATGCTTTTCATCTAGAGAAAGGGATCTTCAGCAGAAATTTATCTCATTTCAGAAACAAATTACCCAAATTTCATCTTGCACGATTCCTTTACTTCATTATTATGTCCTTATGAAATAACTAGGTAGTTTCTCTTGGATATTTGTCTTTTTAATCAATACTACATCCTAATTATAAACAGCATTCCAAGCAGTTGGAATCACCTCATCATAATCTAATGATACTTGCTGCAAAAATTATTACTAGCTCTCCTAGCACGTTCTTTATCACCACACTCTCAGACTTGATTATCAATTATAATTAAGGCAACTTTTATACTGTGTATGCATTCCACTGCAGCATCTGCAGCCTTAGTTAAATGTTGTATCAAGGAAAAAAATCTCCTGCCTTGTTTATAAGAGTAGCTTAACAAGATATATTTTGCCCATCATGCTTTTCTCATCACTGAATATTTTAAGTGCTCACTGTCTTTTCTACTTAGTTTCACCAACCACTATGCTGTGAAGTGAACCAATTGTCAAGTTCAAAGGGTGGGCTGCTAGTTATAATAAGCACATTAAGCTTAACTGGCTTCATTCACATCAAGAGGCAATTGGCATTCAAATACATTAATTATCAATCTGTATCATCGTTTTAGCCTCTGTACGCATGTGTATACAGGTAGTCCTCAACTTATGACCACAGTTGAGCTCAACATTTATGTTGTTAAGTGAGAAATTTGTTAAGTGAGTTTTGCCCCATTTTATAACTTTTTTGCCACATTTGTTAAGTGAATCACTGCAGTTGTTAAATTAGTAACATGATTACTAAGTGAATCTGGTTTCCCCATTGACTTGGCTTGTTAGAAGGCCACCAAAGACGATCACATGACCTGGGGACACTGCAACCATCATAAATGTGAGTTATCAAGTGTCGTCTGAATGTAACTCGTGACCATAGAATGGTCATAAGTGTGAAAAATGGTCATAAGCAGAGGTGGTATTCAGCAGGCTCTGACTAGTTCTGGGGAACCGGTAGCAGAATTTTTGAGTAGTTCGGAGAACTGGAAAATACTACCTCTGACTGGAGATCCTTCCCCTGCCACTCCCACTAAGCCACGCCCACAGAACTGGTAGTAAAAAAATTTGAATCCCACCACTGATAAGTCCCTTCTTTCAGTGTCATGGTAACTTTGAACAGTCACTAAACAAACTGTTGTAAGTCAAGGACGACCTGTATGCATGAACACTTTTATTCTGTCAGTTGTAGTTATAATAATGTCTTTTATACTCAGTTGTAATTAACAGCAAAGCCAAGGCACATGCCATAATTCTGCAGACCATTCTAGTACCAGTACAGCTCATGATTTACAACCATAGTTGGGAGCAGATTTCCACCTCTAAGTTGTAATTCAAAGCAGCCATGTGACCAGACCCATTTTTACAACTTTTTTTTTTTTTTGCAGTGATCGTAAAATGTGAACCAATTTTTTTGCCTGAACGAGCTTTTTATCTTGGAAACCAGCAAACAAAATCACAAATTGGAGTGACGTGACCTTGGGACTGTGCAACTGGTTTGTAAAAGCTGAGCCAGTTGCCAAGTGCCTGAGAGGCAGTCTCATAACCGCAGGGAGTGGCACAACATTTTTCAATAACCCAAAATGCCTTACAGGCCATAAAATTCTTGTTCCCGGCCCACCATCATTTTAAATAGTCATTAAGTGATTGATTGTAAGTCGAGGATTACCTGTATTGCAAAGTCTTGTGTTGTCCATTCCTGCCCTCCAACCTTTTTCAAACCCTGAAATATCAGAGTTAGAGTTGGGCTTTGTCAGATATTGCATGACCATAATAAATGCTGCCATGAAGCTATAAATCAGCAGCTTCCCATTCCCTGGTTGGAAAATGTAATTGTTGCAGCCATTAAATATGAAATTTGTCAGCTCTCAGCTCCCTTTTTTGGGGGGGAGTTTATTAAGCCTGTGCTGGAGAAAGAAATGAAACAATGCTCCAGATGGTGGTGGGAAATATTCAAGTGTATTGTGGCTTACTTCTATAAAATGAATCCCGTTGTACTTGAGTTTTGTCAGTAAGTAAAATCTCAGATTAGATCCTTCTCAAATGCATTCATCATGAATGTGTATATGTTTGTGCATGTGCACACATGCACATGCAGGTGTTGTCTTTGCGACTTAGAAACAATATTGCTTTTCAAGATTACTATTTTAAGCCCAGAGTTCACCTTTTCTTGCCCAACATTTTAATGGTGCTTCATTATGGAAAAAGAGCTTTTTAGCATATCTGACCACACAAGAAATATTGATTTGAAAATAAGGTTTCTGAGTACCACATTCAAAAATAATGTGTTACTGTTGTGAAAGTTATTAACTCTGATAGCCACATTAGATATCTAACACCAATGCTCAATTTCCCCTTTAAATTGCATTTAAATAAATTAAATTTCATTTCCCATTTCAGCATTGGAGAGTGTATGTTGGCTTGTTAAATTCCATTTCCATCAACCATCAATGTCTACTAGTATGAGGTTGTGATGGAAAAGGTAGCACAAGGGGTAGATCTAATCTGGACTTTAAGACTAAGCTAGTTTATGGTTGATAAGTGGGTGGGAGATCTCCAAGAGAAACAAAGGTTATTGGCTAGACTGGGAAATCAGAAAAAAAAATCCAAACATGTCAAAAGAAAACAACTGCAAATTGTTTATGTGTTGTTGAGAAAAAATCTACATGACTGTTTCCAGGAAGTCACCAGAACTATGCTCACTTTTGCCATTTTAGTCAAACTACATTTGAATGATTATATATTACCTGTGTATATATGCTTTTGAATCACTCTTGACTCCTGGCATCTGCCTGGACAAGTCCTTGCATTTTCTTGGCAAGATTTTCAGAAATGATTCACCATGCTTACCTCTTAGGGCTGAGAGACAGTCACTGGTCCAAGGTCACCCAGCTAGTTTTGTGTCTGAAATAGGGCTGAAACTCAAGGTCTTCTGGTTTCTAACCTGGTACTTTAATGACTATACCAAACTGGTTCTCATGCATTGCCTGTCCTGTTTAAAAAGCTGGGACATTCTCATAGGGTGTATGAATTTAATCAAACTAGAATTGAACAGAGATTTCTTTTTTTCCCCTTTGTTTGCAAGATTCAGCACTGAACTGAACATTCCCTTCAGCTTTCTACTACATACAAGAGCTGTCTGTTCAAGTCTGTTAATCATAATGAAGTCCATTCATTATCACAACAGTCGCATATCATTTTATATATTTTCCAAATATGCATGTCAAACATTATTAAAACTCATTGCTACCATTCTCCATTTTTTTTATTACTACTGCTGCTGCTATTTCTTTCACCCCAGTCAAATATATGCTTACAGTATGTTTACAACCTGCACACATACATGCAAAACCACCACTTTTAAAATTTTCAAAGAACCCCAATTTAGAATTTAGAAAGAACTTTTTCTAGTATGTTTCTTTCTTGAATTCCTGCCACTATGACTAATTTTGCAGATAAAGCAACCATGGCCTGTATTCCACATGAGTAAAGTCAGATAGAAGACTTTGGCTGTGTCTTTCAAAGTTATTTGGAATCAATTTTGGGTTGGGGACCCCAAGAAAATAGGTAAGGTGATTTGTGGGATTGACCCATGCCCCACCTGGGAAGCTTGAGTATGTATGAGAGGGTTAGATTTGGAAGAGGACAAATTCTTTCTTAGAATGAATGGTTGTCTTGAAGAGGTCCGCTTGCATTCAGCAAATCTTGCCAACTATTTCTTGGTGTCTAACCTTCCTGTTTTAGGGGAGGTTGCAGAGAATGTTAGGACTCCAACTACAGATATCTTTAGTGTATTAACTTTGCCTATTTCAATCCAAATTCAGGCCTAGGCATAGCATAATAACTTTGTTGTTCTAATGGAGAGCCTCCATCAAGTCATAGATTGGGGGAAATGCATTTCTTCTTTTCCATATTTGGAAGATATGTAAAAGTCTTGGTGGCCTTAGATATCAGTAATCATAGTATCTTTCTAAAATATCTGTGAGAGTTGAGAGGCGGGGAAATATTTTGCAGTAGTCTGGTTTTTCTTGAGTGGGCAGTCAATAATGGAGAAGGACTTATGAGGTATTGGTAGGATTCTGATACTCATTCTCCCATAAAAAATCATTAGGAGAGATTATCCATAGATTCAAAGTTCAGTACATCAGTATGTAGATGATACTAAATGTACGTCACTGCCCCAAACTGAGCCATGAAGGCAGTGGAAGTGGTCTAATGTGTGGAGGCTGTTAGAATCTAGATGGATAGAAGCAGACTGAATCTGCAAGACAGACGTGCTGTTTGTTAAGCAACTCTTCGGTACTTTGTTTTTTTAATTCTAGGTGGGAAGGCAGTTCATCTGAAAGAGATTATGACTTGGAAACCCCCTCCAAATTCATGGCTACTGCTAAATAGGAAAGTAGGAGCTCTGACTAGGAGACTTTTGTTCAGGTTTGGCTGGAATGCCAGTTCTGACTCTAGTGCATGATCCTCTGGCAATGTTACCTCTGTTTTCACACCTTGCATTGCATTGACTGCTGAAACGCCATTATACAGGTTTGCCTTTGAAAATTATCAGTTACCAATTGTAAATATTCCAGTAGCAAGTGGTAGGTTTTGGAAGCCAACTTAACAGGCAAGTGAGCACCACCAATGTCATATACCAATGGTGCTGTGGGCACTACACTGTCTGGCAATATTATAAATGCTGGCTTTAACTGATAAATTTAAAGTTCTGGCATCTAGGCCTCTGGGTATAGAGACCATACTGGGAGTCTCCTCCTCCCCATGGCAACAAAGAGATTGAGAGCACATTGCTTTTTGGGTTATGACCCTCTCCTATGAAGCAACTTACCAACAGAGACCCAGATAATGCTCTCCTAATTGTGTTCAGGGGGAGGGGCAGCCAAGATAGAGATCTTTTGAAGTTTGAAGAATATTGGAATCACTCAGAGTATTTGTGTAGTTTGGGAGAGGTGGATTCTTTTTATGTTTGTATGGATTTTGTATGGTTATATACCATCAGGAATCTGTATGAGGGCAGCCTATAAGACAGAAATTTTCTGGAAGCAAAACTCTGGATAAAGAGGGGAAAGGCTAGGTATTCATTGAAATTCTATTTAGGATGCAATTAATATATTATTCCCAGAGATTAGTGTGTTGAGAAAGATTGAGCAAACTCAGTTATTATCCAGAGGATACGGTCTTCTACATTCCAAAAACTCAATAAATCTATTATTTGTGATTTTTGGTATGGTCTATTGGAATATAAACTCATTATTAACTTAATGGGGAAATGCATGATTTGCACAAAAATGATTACTTTCTGCATTTGTATGAAGAAAACAGATAATGACAAAATATGATGAGATATAATTTGCAATCCTTAATTTCCCATTAATCATAATTTAGTGGATGCTGAACTGTTACAATATGCAATTTTCCATTATTGGATGGCAGATCTATCTATCTATCTATCTATCTATCTATCTATCTATCTATCTATCTATCTATCTACCTACCTATTATTTTTCTAGCTAGCTAGCTATCCATCCTCCTAGATAAAGGTAGTTTTATATATTAGATATGCAGTTGTTTCTGTAGATCTAATTACTATGCAGTTGTCTTTGCATAGTAAAATCATTAATAGTAATTGTTGAAGCCAAGGACTTCGCAATGAATCCAGGGCAGGGTACATAACTTTCCTCAACTAAGAGATTAATCAATCTTTGACTGCCCACTGAAGGCCACACTGCAAAAGTGGGTGGAGAAAAGCTAATTTATCAGTTTAAACATAACTGTGACTATTATTGTTATTTATTGTTTCATTAATTACTACACCCATAACTTTTCTTCTATATAAGACAGTTTTATAAAACATTATTAACCTTGAACAATAGAAGGAATACCTGGAAAGCTGCTGATTGATCCCAGCCCTCACCCCCAGAGTTCTCAAGGTCCACTTCAGAATTGCAATTATAGAATGGATGGGACATCTAAATGAGAACCAGACCAGAATTCAGTTCCTACTTGGCAGCCACTTCTCTGATGTCTAGTTGGGTGGAGAAAGCCAGAACAACTACATCTTCTGAACAATGATATACCCAGGGACACATTAGGAAGGACTAGATGGCAAGAGCTCAGTTTCCTGTATCTAAAATCGGACAGCTCCCTTCCTTTTCAGGAAATCCTCCTCCCAGACCTGTTGGACAGCTCCTCAGCAAGAGGAGAAGCAAGAGAACTGAAGTCATGTAGAAAGATACAATCACTCAATCAAGGCAAGTATTAGAGCCGTGGTGACGCAGTGGTTAGAATGCAGTACTGCAGGCTACTTCTGCTGACTGTTGGCTGACTGCAGTTTGGCAGTTTGAATCTCATCAGACTCAAGATTGACTCAGCCTTCCATCCTTCTGGGGTGGGTAAAATGAGGACCCAGATTGTTGGGGACAATATGCTGCCTCTGTAAACCACTTAGAGAGGGCTATAAAGCACTGTGAAGCTGTATACAAATCTAAATGCTATGCTGTTACAAAATTCACTATCTAATATATTTGGGGTGTAGAGTACATAATTTATTCCAACTTTATTATCGTATTATAGTATACAAAGAATTTTTATATTATACTATACAAATAATGCAAGGTGAAGAATATATCCATCATACCTTCCTCATTCTATTTTCCCCACAACAACAAACATCTGAGCTAGGTTGGGTTGAGAGAGAGTGACTGGCCAAAGGTTAGTTTAATATCTTTCATGACTAAGGCAGGACTATAACTCATAGTCTCCCACTTTCTAATCTGGTGTCTTAACCCCTCAACCAAACTGGATCTCTGTAAGCAATTGTAATAATATTTAAAATGAAAAGTAAACAATCTCCTGTTGCTAAAGTATTACACAAATGTGTATAAGTAATTCTTGCTTAATGACCACGATTGAGCCTGAACGTTTGGTTGTAAGTTGGGAAGTCATTAAGTAGTTTATCATGTGACTTTGCACAATTTTAAGGCTGTTTTTAGAGTGGTCATAAAACATGTCACCACAGTCATTAACCAAATCATATGGTCACTGTGTGAATCTGGTGTATCCAAAATAGCAAAAACATAGCAAATTATGGTCACCTGGGACCAATGGATGCTGCAGCCAGTCATAAATGCCAGCCAGCTGCTAAGTGCCCAAAAGTGTCATATGATTGCAGTGGGCTATCTTACAATGTTTTGCAATATTTTACAACTTAATGCATTGTTTTACAATATTTTACAATGACCGGAAGTGCTTTATCGGCTATAAAACACCTTTTCTGTGGCCATTGTAATTTGAATGGCTGTTGTAGCCAGTTGTTAACTATAACCTGTCATCTTTAAAACAAGACATAGGAATGGACAACTTCTCTAGCCTTTATAAAATGATGGCTAACATGGATGATAATCTTATGGTGATAAAAAATATAATTTGCAGCTTGTTAACTTTGATTATATAAGCAAATGATTTTGCTTCCTCCACAACAATTGTGGGAGCATCAGTGCCCATGTTACTCAACATATTTATGAAGTTCATAATTTATGACTGTTCATTATTACAATTTATAATCATCTCATACAGGTAGTCTGGGACTTATGACCACAATGGAATCTAAAATTTCTTTTGGTCTGGAAGACAGTTGTTAAATGTGCCGTGTCCATTTTACAACTTTTTTGCCATGGTTGTTAAGCCAATCACTGCAGTTCTTAAATGAATCATGTGGTTGTTAAGTGAATCTGGCTTCCTCCATTGGCTTTATTTGTTGGAAGCTAGCTGGGAAGGTTAGAAATGGTGATCACATGGCCCTGAGACAGTGCAATAAATAGATATCATTTGTCAAATGCCCAGATTTTGATCATATGACGGTGGGGATCCTTCTATGGTCTCAAGTGTGCAAACTTTGTTAGCTTCTGCTAACATCGTCAGAGTGCAAAACGACAATTGAAGAGATATGTGCCTTATACATCATTAAACAACTTGGCCATTGCACAAATAATAGGCCCTTCCAAGTGGACAATATAGTTTTAGTTATGGAGATCGTGATGTCTGTCTCTTCTTTTATAGCTATACCTGGAACTTGTATTTTTAGAATAGTTTGCAATATCTAAAGTTTTGAAGGATCAAATAAAGTTATGGAAAAAAAGTTTATAAAAAGAGATTAGCGAGGCCAAACAAAACCTCAGTGTGTATATGGAATTATGGTAGTTGGATTCTGAGGAAAATAATATATGGCTGTTGTTTCAGTACTCCTGGCTCTGCTAATGATTTTTGAAGCCAAAGTCATTTCACTGCTGATGCTGGAAACAGATCCAACCTAGGTGCTGATCCAGCAAGTCATTTCTTGTGATCTTATGTTCCTAATACTATTAGTAAACCTTCTACTGACAGGATTGGAAAAAATTACTTGTAGCAGTTAACTATTAGCATCAGAATCTTACTATATGCACTCAGGATAATTACAATCAATATACAGTAGATCAGCTTTGGGTGTGCAAAAAGGAAGAGTATAAAACTATGCCTGCAGAGTTACTGAATAGAATGGAATCCATCCCAACCCCTCCAGTGTCAAAACGAGCAGTGTGAATTATATCTCCAAACACTTGAAGTGCTAAAAGTGAAGATATCTCTAGAAATTGATATATAATGTTTCTAAAAAAGTATTCAACCATAGTAAAAGTTGTTTAGGGCTTTGATTTTTACTCTTTTCCACTGTCTAACTTGAAGATTTTTATGTAGCTCGTGGATGGCTGCCAGAGTATGCATTTATAGGCATGAATTCTTCAGAAACTCCAACAAGAGGAAATGGCATACTACTGCTACCCTAGAAAGAGGTTTGACATTGTTTCAAAGACTTTATTTAGGTATTATATCCAATTGACTCAAAATAGAAATACTTATCAAGGTAGGTACTAACTGCTTTCAAACCCACAGTTTTCAAACCTGGTTGTCTATCATTTCTACAGCTTAGTAGAACAGGAAATTCTTCTCATCTTGGCAAATAAGTATTCTTTCCAGCCTTCCCCAAAACTAGCCATTTCTGCTTTCCATTCAAAGTACCTTAAAAATATCCTAATTTTATTTTATTTCCTTTTATTTATAGCTCTCATTTTGCTTGTTGTGCTAAAACAATAGATATGTCTATGTATCTATTTTATATGTGTATTATAAGAGTTACATTAGACTTGATGATTGATTTAGTTTTTCATTCTGTTGTCATGATGGGCAACTCAATAATGATTTGTTCCTGTCCAGGTTCTCAAAAATGTGATGCTGAGAGATACCATTTTGGAATTAATATATAGCCACCTCAATAGCCTCCATTTGTAATTCCATTTTAAAATGACTTAGCATTCATTGTGACATCTTGTAATGCAGATTCCATAGGACCTACTGTGTTATGGAAAGGAAATTTGATCAGAATCTCTATTTAGTTTTATTGTATGACTCTAGATTACAAATATCAAAAAATGTTAACACCACGCAATATTGTATATATTTCCGCTATCTGGTTCTTCTTATTCTTTAAAATCTAAATAGATACGTAAAATAGATTTGTATAAAAACATTAGGATATTCACATTTTTATACCTTTCTAATAATCATCAATTTATGACATTTTCCATTTTTTTCAATGGCTGCACCAGCATTCCCTGTACATCCTTACAGGAAAAACAATTTAGTGAGTGACTCCCTTCTTGCTTATTCACAATCTGCTCAAGCATCATCAAGATTTGTGTGAGTTTAGAATTTTGCATTCCAGTGACCCTCATTAAACAATTCATTGCTTTGAACTGTATTTTCTACCCCACTCCGAAGTTTGGAAACTTTCGTTAGGAGTTGGAGTTTGCTTGTTTAGCTTTTTGAGTAACATTTCATTGTATCATTCAGTTGGTGTCATTAGAAAATCTCAAGTTTTTACAGTTTTGATTCTTCTAATGTGAGAATAGCCTTTGTCCTATTTTTTCCTTTCTATACTTAATATCAAAAGAGGATCTTTTTTTAAATCCCATGATTGCAAAATTTGTTTAGAAGTTTGTGGTTGCAGACTTTGCTGAATGCCTTTTAAAAAAGCTGATTTTGCTTAATCAATGGTTCTCAACTTGTGATCCTTGGATGCCTAGGGGGTTGCCATGTCATCACAGGGTCAGTGAAGGCTTTAATAAATGCTATGATTTAAATCTTGAGGTAAGTCTTGGTGGGCCATGGGCCATGGCCACAAAAGTTATTTTAAGGTGTTTGTGGTGAAGAAAAGATTGAGAACTAGTGTGCTAAATCATTTAGGTTTCCCCTATCCCCAGCCTCTATATCTTAACAAGCCAGTGCTTAAATAAGTCATTTTATGGCTCTCGCTCTCTCTTTTCCCTTTAAAACACAAAGAATGACTTACACGGCACTGTCAGTAATTTCCCATTTCAAGAAGAACCAAGAACATACCCATTTCAGTTCACAAGACAGTTTTGGATTGAGGTGAGATAAAAATGGAATAACATCTCCAAAGCACTAGCTTCAAACTATTTTCATGCCACATTCTATTTGCAGCTATCTAGGGAATACCAAATGTCCAATATGTTTTATCTGTTTCCAGTTCCTTGTGGGAATCTCATATAACACCGGTAATAAGGGAGAGAAAGAAGACTTGCCAGAAACTTAAACTATATTTCTTTTGTATGCTAATATGCAGGGTAGCTATTATTGTAATTACATTAGTGCATTTCCCTCTAGGTTCAAAGTAGCATGATGGAATTGGTGCCAGCATTTATAGTCTGCAAAGTCAGCTAGCCAGTCAGGCTGGCTATGCTGCAAAATCCATTTGCATTTAATACTTGCTCAATATGGGGAATGCTGGGCAAATGAACATCTTGTTTGTTTGGGAAATAAGGAAGAAAAAGAAAAAGAGGGATCTCCAGGGGAGGAAAGAAATAAACAGTGTGTGATTTAATACAAGAGAGGTTTAAAGAAAAGGAAGCAGAGCAAAGAGAAAGGAGTAAGGAAAAGATGCATTTGTAGGGCAGTCTACTGAGATTCTCAGTCATCCAAGTCATGGTTGCTCACAGGTGCTTTTTCAAGAGGCAATTGGATTTTCTTTGTTTTCCTTAAAGACATTTCGCTTCTCATCCAAGAAGCTGAGAATTTTTTGAAGAAGCTTCATGGATGAGAAGGGAAACCACCTCTTCAAGGAAAAACAAAGGAAGTCCAGTTGCCTTTTGAAAAAGCACCTTTAGGACATCTGTAGGGATGCAAAATTAAAAGACAGTCCATGCTGGGTGGGGTGTTTGAGAAAAAGGCAATGGGTTTACAAAAAACATTGACAAAACATATTACCATAATGCATTTCTGCATGGAAGATGGAGATTATAATGTTTTTCAAATTAATACAATGGAAAAAAAAGCCCTCGGAGTAATAAAGGTTGTATGGGTTCTCAGGTAGAGCATCACTGCCAAGGGAGGTCCTTTAAACAAGAAAGAAGATGCTAGCAGTAAGAAGTTGTGTGGGTGACAATTCCAAAAGCTATTTTGTTAGGTTCAAAACCTAGTTGAATACAACTTGTTTAATCTGTAGAAGAGATTTAGTAAAGAAGGCAAGATATATGAAGTAGTTAGCAGTTGCCTGGAAATACCATACATTTGCTTTTTTAATTGCTTCCTCTATTCTTTCTCTTACATTAAAGCCAATTGTAAACATGCTTCTCTTTCAGCAAAAATACATCTCAGCTAAACAGTCAAACAGTCAGTGCTCAGAGATTGTGCAGACAAAACATATTTTTCCAAAGAATTAGTGATTGGAAAGAGGCAGTAATATGGATTTTGACACCCTTCTCTTATTCTTGCTTCTGCAAAATACATTTTGTCAACTTGACTATTGTTTTTAAAAGCTGTTTGACTAGAAACCATATAAAAAGTCTGTGTACATCATATAATATGAACCCTTTCTTTCTTTGCTTCATTCCCCAATGTATAAACAATTACTGGGTTTAGGCATTGTGAATTAAATAAACCTGAGCTAGCTATGTCTGCCCGGTATGCTAAACCAAAATGAAATCAACTACCTTATGACTGAGCATGTTAATTGACTCTATACAGTATTTTTTAAAAAAATAAAAGGGACACCAAATTATCAAGCATTTACAATTAAAACAGTTGCTTAAATAAAGAAGACACTATTTCAGTATTACTAAATGGAACTGCTTCAGATATTTTTAAGACCAGTCCAAAATGTAACTGCCCAACAAGAGAAATAATCTTTAAAGTCCTCCTGTATTACATCCAATGAAGAAATGTAGTTGGTTGGCTATAAGAAAGACAGCCTTCCCAGTTCTGTAGCCTCATCCATAGAAGAAATTTCTCTTTTTCAAAAAGATTTAGTTAACATTCAATATCCTATAGGACCATATGAATGCATTTCATTCCATTTCTTACAAGAATTTTACATGATAGCCGATTGGCTTTGAAGTATTATGTATCTACACTAGGCATTTCTGTATTTAGATTTCTAGCCTCTTGTAGGATCACCCTTCACTTCTGTACATAGGTAGTCATTGACTTATATTCATTAAGTGATCTTTTGAAGTTACAATGGCACTAAAAAAAATGACATATGGTTGCTTATCACACTTATGACATGACAGCATTCCCCCACGATCATGAAATCAAAATATGGGTGCTTGGCAACTGGCATGTATGTATGACAGTTGCAGCATCCCACAGTGATGTGATCACCATTTGTGACTTTCCCAGCTGGCTTCTGACAAACAAAGTTAATAGGGAAGCTGGATTTGCTTAACATCTGCACTTAACAACTGCAGTGATTTGTTTAACCATGGCAAAAAAAGACAATAAAATCAGATGCGACTCACTTAACAACTGCTTTCCTTAACAACAGAAATTCTGGTCCAAATTGTGGTTGTAAGTTGAGGACTATCTGTAGGTGATTAATGCAGACATTATAGCATTACAGCAGCATCTGGCAAAGGCTATCAATTGGTACTGAGCAAACAGTTTAAGTTCAGATGGTAGCTTTTAAACATATCTTTATCCTGTATTTTATTGGAGTTGTTTCTAAGACAGGGGTTGCCAACCTTTTGGACCTCAGGGAACACCAACTCATAATTTTAAATCCTGCGGACCAGAGACCCTGGAAAATCCCCCCAAAAGTCTGCAAGAAAATCCCCCACCCCGTTTTCCTACTGATCAATCATTCTTTATTTGGGATCGCAGGATACTGTCTCTAGCTCCATTCTCAGGAGGGGGGAGAGAGAGAGACTTTTGGCATCATGCAAGGAAAGCAGCAGAAGCAACAGAAGTCTTTCTTTCTCTCCCCCAAACTCCGCTAGAAATGAGTCTTTGTGAGATTTGTTGCTCAGGCACAGCCTTTTGAAGCAGGATGCCTTGCAGGGTCTTGTGTTCCCACGCAGCCTGGATTAATTGCTTTGGGGGGTGCTTTGGGGTTGACATTTCTCTGCGGACCACCAACATTTTCTCACAAACCACCAGTGGTCCACGGCCCCACTGGTTGGCAACCACTGTTCTAAGCTGTGCAACATGGCACATATTTTCTGTACTTTCAGGTTTTTTTCAAGTATCAAATAAAAAGCAAGAAGGAGCAAAGCAAGGTAATACTGGTTCTCTTAAACATGACAGGATACAAAATCACTCCTTCCATTAATATCTTGTAATCCTCCTTTTTTCCTTATTAGTTAATAGATCCAATATGGGACATTTTCTCTAAGATATAGAATAATTGGCAAGAAGCTAGCCCTTGTTGATTAATCATATATTTTGAATAGGTTTTGATCGAAGGATCTTTCCATTTCAAAGAACATGTAGATAAAATGTCTCAAGGAATTTCAGCTTTCTGAGAACTCTAGGCACATGTTTTCTATGTCCTTTGGGACACATTGATGTCCTTTAAATATTACAGGTATGAGATAAAGGTGGATGTTGCAGTTGTTTTCCGCTCTAATATAACTTCATAGATTTTAGATTCAGAGACAAATATAAATTGTTGCTTTTTTGATAAAGATGCACACAGTATGCAATGTGATAGACTGGAAAAAAGTCAATAATCTAATCTATATGGGAGCCTGCTAGTAATTACAAATCAGAAAAACATGTAAACACAATTAAAGAAAATAGACCTTGAGAATAGCAACAAATATGGCTAGTGAGCAAGAAAGATTAAAGCACATGTGACAATTAAGGATGATAATGGCAGTGATGGTAGTGATGAGGATGTTAATTTTATGGGGCTTCAGAATCAGATGCCTAATATCTTGGACTGGTGGACACATCTGGAATATTGAGATTATGTTTAGGCACTCTTGCAAATGAGGAAGCCTTTCCATTCACAAAAAAATCAGTCATAGGATAAAAGCTAATTATAAATAACTAAATTGCTATCTGAACCCTCTTCAACTTTCTTTTCCTGCAAGAAACTTTGATCAGCTTTAGCCAGTATTACTAATAGTGTGGAAGGGTGAGAATAGATAGTCTGGATCAAAACATGAGAACAAAGCAGACCTAATCTTGGAAGAGAAAACATATCCGTGTCAAGGGTGCATAGCAGTTCATCAGCCCTGATGACAAGAAAAGGACATATTCCATTAATTGGTTGCTGTTATGAGAAAGATAATCATGATCAATCCAATAGGTTATCACCTTCATAATTGTGACAGTCTTTCTCAGCATCCAATCAATGCAGCTATGTTCTCCTCTTTCTTATATAACTGGTGAGGAAAGCCTTTACTAATGCATTTACTGTTATTTTGAAATATATCCCTTCATTATTTTCAACAATTAAAGTTGGGAAATATAATTTATTCTTTTTTTTAGAATGCATTATTAATGTTTTCATTAAAGTGTATTACTTTCCTTCCTATAATATTTCTAAATTCTAACTATAATTCTTATTTAGAGCTTCATTCTAACCCATGTTTAGTACGTTCAGTTAATCTTGCTATTTCCTGAAACCTATTATCTGTGTTATTATTTCTATTGGCTTCGAACATTTTTTTTGTATTAAATTTAAAGTTATAGTTTTTATCTTTCTAGCGGCTAGCTAAGGCTGTCGGTGGAAAATGCAGTATTCCAAGAAGACCACAAGATGCTACAAACGAGTGTTTTAACTAGGTTTCAGAAAAGAGAATGCAACACTTCCAAATTATATTACAAGTCATAAGAAAGACAATATTATATCTGAATGCTCAGTTGAAAGAATGAAAGAATGAGAATGCACAAAAAAAGTAAATTAGATTGAGGACCAAATCAAACAGCACAATGTTCTTGACTTAACATTTTACCTATTTCCATAGAGACAGAAAACTTCCTGACGCAAAATTGTTCTCTGCTTCAGTGTTCTTGGAGTGCTCCAGGTTTTTGGAAATCCCAAACTTTTCACAGAGAATTCTGGAAAGAATACTTGTGTTTCTTACCCAGTCCCTTTTTCTGGCTTCTCTACCATTGCGACCCTTCTCTGTAGAGAGAGAGATTAGGGATATCTCCCCTTGGATACTTGATAGAGAAAATTTTGTTTCCAGCAAGCACCCTGCAGTTTTGTGAATGCCTAGCAAGAAGGCCTAATCACAATAGTCTTCAAACTATTTTTGTTTCATTTTGCTGAATCTAAACTTCCTTAGGTAAACCTTTCCAATTCTTGAATCGAATGGAACTATGTTGCATGGTGGGTGTTATTGCTACTTATGTTGATTTCATACCGCACACAAACCTTGGATGCCACTCAGGATTTAAGTTCATGACCATCTATCTTGTTGGTCACATGATTATTTTAATATTTGGATTACCTCATACCATTAGGTTGTCATGGCTCATCATGAACATCTTTTTTACCATGGGTCAAGACTATTTTTCCATTTATTTCCTAATTTCTGAAAAATCTTGTCTCACTACTTAATTACATTGGCTTTAATACATTTGCCTTTTGGTTAATTGTAGTTGTTATTGCTCACATTTTAACAAAACATTTAGCAGTTAAATTTAGTAAGATTACATATTTTAAATTGACAAAATACCCATCAACTTAAAAAAATATTTTTCAGATAAGAAAGTTTTAGCATTTAAGTTGGGAACAAAAACCACTAAAGGAAAAAAAAAGCCATATTTCAAGTAAAATAAACACTATCCTTTCATGAACTGCAATTCTATTTTATTATAGTTGGTAAGCATTATAAACAATACAGTTAAAATTATACTTAATATCACAGTGAGTCTGTTCAAAAACACAAACACAACATGATTGAAAATAGTTCAGGTCACAGGATCTAAAAACAAATAGTCAGTACAAATGTCAACTATTTGAATTGGTCATGTCAGAAAACCTGGTGGTGTACCATTCTGGAGATGGCTATTAGATTAAGAAATACCCCACCTTTTCCTGTATATTTTGTGTTCCTTTCCTCCCCATCTTTTAACTGCGACTATTATTATTTATTGGTTTATAATTTTAATGCCTTCTGGCTTTAATGCTTATAAACTGCTGATGTTGACATCTCTTGGCAAGATGAGCAGCATATAAATCAAATAAATAAATAAACAGACACTGTAAGAAATACTAGAATTCCATTTTATTGATATACAGTAACAGAATCTTGAAAACCTGGTGTTTTTACCTCCCATCCCTTTTTTTTTTTAACTAAAAAGAGTTAATCTTGAGTTTCTTTTGTTTTCAGTTTTCCTGAGCAAAAAACATGATTTAGTAACAGCTGCCACATGGTTTCTTTAAGTCGATCTCTGTATCCCTCTAATAAGGAATTAAAACTGTCATGGCAATCTGGGTGAAGACCAAGGTGGAGACCAGGCATACTTTAGCTCTGGGGCTGCTTGGAGGAGGATCTCCTTAGGTGATCTGATTTGTTTAGCTCACTTTTCATGAAAAGCCATCACAAATACGTACAAATCTACATTTGCTTCCGTTGAAATCTCTCTGATATGACTTCTAACTTCCAGGAAACCAAAATTAATAAGAGTTGGAGGCATATCTGCTTACTGTATTGCTTACACGTTAATTGTTGATTTAACAATTGTTTAATAAAAAGACTAGACAGCCAGTTTAGTGGTTAAGGCATCAGGTTAGGAACTGTGAGACCAGGAGTTCTAGTCCTACAATGTCTCTCTCAGTTCTAGGAAGGAAGTGAGAGCAAGCCACTTCTGAAAACCCTTGCCAAGAAAACTGCAGGGACTTCTCTGGACAGTCTCCAAGAAGTGAAAATGACTGAATGGAAGTAAAATAAAAAACAATAAGTTTATTTCTTCTCCAGATGAAGAACAAAGGCTATAAGGCCATTAATCCGTACTCTTTTAATCTACACAGCTTTGCTATTGAGAAGCAGAAGGCTCCTGAACTGCTTCAAGAAGCTGAAAGCTGAGACTTCTACAAAACAGGATTTGCCATATTTTTCTTCCCTAATATCCTTTTCTACATGACAAATGGAAATACTCAGTCACTTATGGTCCACTGGTTGGGATAATGGGAAAAGAAAGGTCGCATGTTTCATCACTTGGCTGCATCAAAACAGATTGGTATCTATTTTGTGTCTTCCCCAATAACCACTCACCATTTTGGTGAAGAGAACAGAATTGAACTTGGGTCAGGAAAGGCCTTTGATCAAATCTCAACTCAACCACAAATGACACGCAGCAACCTGCCATAACTTATTGCAAAGGTCTGTGCCTATTGTGCCTGAAAAGAGTACCTCCATATTCCATCAACCTCAATCTTACTCTACTGTAGAGGAAAATCAATTTTACAGCCCACAAAACAGTTATAGTGTTAAGCAGGCTTAAATCTAAATTTGCTCTTACCATGTTTGTAATGCTGTTGAATTATGACCAGTACCTTAAGTACTTGGTTTTAGCACTAATGATGATTCTGCAACTAGCCTTCCTTTTTTCCTATTACTTCACGGGTGTCAAACTCGCTGTGTCACATTGATGTCACATGACATATTGCAACATTTTTTGGCCTTTGGCATGTGAGGTCAGGAAGGTTAGTCGTCACTGCCCTAAATAATACTTTTTCAGTTTGCAATAATACATTTGGTTTGAAATCTTGCTTATAAAGTCTTGGGTTTACAGGTCTTTCCCACTGGGACTTAACCATCACACAAACACGGCATGGCATCTTCTTTTTTTCCTGCCATTTCATGTCATTCCCTACTTATGAGGGAAACAACTTTCAATTATTCTTACGTCGATCAACCTGATAGCAATGGCAACAGTAATGTTTCCCCCTTTATTACAAACCTGTCCATGAGCGGCCACAATAATGTTAGGCTTCTATATTCATTGCCTTGAATGACTGGCATTGATTGAGAACAGAAACAAAAGAGGCAGGCAAGACATCAGCAATGGGAACAGCACATTTCAGGTCACTATTGTGTCCTGGGACCTCAAGGCTTGGTGGATAAGACTACCTCAGCAATGAGGAAAGGTTACAGATAAATGAACTCCCTCCCCTCCGCCCCCCCCGAAATGAGGTACTGCCTAATCGTAAACATACTTTAGGGGGAATCAACTGGGATTTTTGAATTGCCAACATGCAAATTCAATTCTTGGCAGTTTAATTCTCAGTTAGTTCCAAGGACGTTGATCCAACGCCCCACTCCTGAGATAAAACTCTGAGCAGCCTATGCGTTTCTATTTTCTCCTAATTCTCCTCTTACGAAAGCGGTAAAAACAGCCCCAATATTGCTCATTTTGCCTCAGTCTTAGAGGAGGGAGAAGATTTCGAGGCAGCAGAGAAGCGTGTCCCCCATTCCCCCACCCCCGCTCTCTCACACCCCCCGCTTCACGTGTGAGGAGGAGCGGCCCGAGCGTGCGTCCTCTTTTCTTTGCCGAACAATCCCAGGACCGGCGCGCGGCTGAGCAAGGTGCCCGGGGGGCGCTTGTTACACGCGCCGCCGCCGCCGCCCCCGCCGCGCACGGGCAAGTAAGTGGTGGCGGTCGGGAAAGAGGGGGCGTGGCGACCTGGAGTCGGACCCCCCCCTTCTGTCCCGGTCCCGGGGGAGGAGGAGGCTGGCGGCATCGGCATCACGTGGACCCCACTCCCATCTTCTCCCCCTCCCCCTGCCTCCATCTCCCCCTCCCTTCCCTTTGTTGTAGCCCGAGCGGTAGCGGCGACGCTGGCAGTAGCAGCGGCGGCGGCGGCATAGACGACGCCAGCAGGAGCAGCGCACAAAAGGGGCGCGGGGAGGCAAGGCTGTCCCTGCCGGCTCCCGGAAGCCTGAGGAAAAAGGAAAACACCAAACAACCCGCCAGAAAGCGAATTCGGACAAGGACGAGGCGGCCCGGGATGCGGAGCGCTGGCTGGCAGCAAGGCCGGTGGGTCCGCGCTCCTCCCGGCGGCGCCCATTGAGACCCAGAAGGGCCTCCGGTCCCCCCTTTGCAAGCCCTCGCCATGGCGGCCACCGCCCGGCCCCGGACCTCGCCCGGCTGCAACCACGCCGTGTTCCTCATCCTGGCGGTGGCTCTCTGCACCCTCGGTCCCGTCCGGACGTCCAATCCTCTGTCCCCCGCCGCCGCGCCCGCCGCTGATTGCGCCGGCAAGGGGAAGGCGGGCAGCAACTGCTCAGGTAAGCTGCAGGACCGGCGGGTTGGGCTCTTGGGCGGGGAGTGGAGGGAAGGGTTGGACGGCCCACAAGCGCTCCTGCTGCCCACGCCCGAGCATCCTTCCTTCCTTCGTGGCTTACCTTCCCCGTCTTTCGCGCCCTTAACCGCTCGGGGGTGGGTGGGCTTTCCGCCTCAAAACGCCCATCTGGGCACACCACGCCGCGCCACATGGGCTCCTTCCTCCTTCGTTCTCGTCCATTCCCCCGCCCCTTCCTTCCCTTCCATGCTTAATAGCTCCGTCAGTAACCAGCCCCATCTTTGTCTTGCCTTGTCAGTCACACTTTTGAAAACCATCACGCCACTTTCCTGCCTGCCTTCTCTCCCTCCTCGCCCCCACCACCCCTCGAATTCCCCGCGCCACGTTCCGGTTCCGAAGAGCGAGAGCCGCCGGAATTCGGAGGCACTTTGCTCCGCTGTCGACATGCACGGGATTTCAAGCACTGGGGGTGGGGGGGGGAGAACAGGGGACGATTGCTGCCTCTTAATATGCCGCGAAACAGGTTCCGCGCAGGCTCTGCCTCCTTCCTGCTAGTTTCACCTGATCGATCTGGTTCTGAGTCTCTCTACCACACGGTGTGCAAAATAAAGAAGAGAGGTTGCCCATTGCAGGGCAATCCCAACTCGCCAGGAACCCGCTTGCCCAGAGCCATCGTCAGGTTGTGCAGGTGGACATGGATGGAAGTGGGTCAAGAGCTTAATTTCAACCAGTCTGCTTTTGGACCCAAGGTTTGTCCTTGGGCTAGAGAATATGATGTTCATACAGGGATTGCATCTGATTGTTTTTAGGTAAGTTATATAGAATTGCACCTGCAAACGACCACCTCTTTAGGTGCAGTTCGATAACTTACCTAAGAACAAGATGTTGTTCAGTCAGTCTTCCTTTCTAAATAGAAATGCATGGGATTATCTTCGAAATGTTATTCACTACTTCATAGGCCAACACTATATGTATATTCCAAAGTAAGCAAAATTTGCCTGGGCTTGCTTTCAGGTATTGTATGCAGTAGGTTTTCACTAGCAACACCTTTTAAAATTTGCTTACTTGGAAGTAAATCCCACTGACTTTAGTGACACTGAAACTTATGCACGGGCCTGGGTTGAAGAAGATTTTCTTTTTTTCAGTTCAGATGTGTGTGCTTTTTATTGTGGAAGCTGAACACTGCCTGGGTGCAAAATCACACTGGCCTGTAAAATCTCACAAATTATCATCCACATCTCTTTTTTTATACAAAGGTCTCAACAGAAGCTCCACCTTCTTTCCCTCTTTGCCTTTCACACCCATGCATTTCAGAGCCCTGTGCTCCTTCGGACATGAATATGGGAAAGTAAATCTGGGAATGTGAACATTGACCTTGTGCGGGCAGTGAGGGGGTCAACAATTCATGCCCCTGGAACCACTGGCCAGGTGATACGGGTTCATTTCCTATTGCTGGAAGATATACTGCACTGTTTGTGCAGCTCTGATTTCAAAGTTGTACTTTTTTAGTTGTATCTCAAGAATGGAAAATAATTTCTGTTCAAAAGTCAACAAAAGGAAAAACAAACAAACAGGTAGCATCTCTTTTGTTTCTCTCTCCTGAATACATATCGGTCTTATCACCACAGTTACTGCATCCATACTCAACACTTTCCCGCTGTTTTTTTCACCCGTTTCTTAAAAAGATTGCCTGAGAAACTCCAAGTGTGGAGATGTTGCTTCTGTAACCTGTTTAGATAATTGACCTGCTTCTTGTCAAGTCTGCAGCATTAATAAATATAATACAAGCTCCTAGATCAATTCTAGCCTCTATAATCTAGAAAGACTTATTGTAAAATACTTTTGTGATGAGAACAAATGTAATATTTTTTTAAAAATGCCTTGTCTAAATGGTTACTTTATTCTTCATTCAACACCTTGCAGAAATCAATGCTGTTTTTTTAACCTCACATTTATTTTTAAAAGGTTATCTTTCCAAATTAGTAGTACTTAAATAGATGCAGGAAATTACAGGACATTAAACTTATAATTGGGATTGTGTTTCTAAAAATGATGTTTTTCTTAAGCATATTTCTAGTTCATTGTTCCTTTTGACTAGAGCTTTGCCTTCCTCAAAGCATTCTATCTGTCATTTTTGTATGTTTTTTTCTTCCTCATTTGAAGAGCATGGATGATTGCTCTGAAAGGATTGCTAGTAGAAATTACCTGCAACTGCTAGAGCCAAATTCATGAGAGATTCATACGAGATTCTTCTTTCCAATCTCATTCTCTTCTCTGAGAGATGAAGACGGCTTTTTAAAACAGCTTTGAGCACTTGATACAGTACTCTGTTTTGGTAGCTTGTTATTTATTGACAGCACATTTCCCTGGCTTTTTCAGGAATGAATTCCAATATAGCCTTTAAAAAAAAAGCAAGTTTGTGTAGGATTACAATCTTAAGTTTGCAGTCTTTTTGAGACTTGCTAAAGAACAAATTCTATAGGAAATATCAGAATTAACCTTAAACATATACTGTATAGGTTTGGGTTGAGTTGACTATCAAAAGAACAGGCAACTAAGGCCCTAACCAGGTGTAACAATGGAATGATCTATGTTTGGAATGTTGAAGCAAAAAGAGGAAGAGAATGTGGAACTCTTTCTTTCCTGCAGATTTCCTCCAAATTTGTAAACGTTCTGAATTTGGCTCCCACACCAACAGGTTTAAATTACAATGAGAAGAAATTAGTGAATAGGGAGGAATAGCTGCAAATTTTATAAACCCTGTAGCATTAAGCATATATCTAAGGTTCTAGTAAGTGACTTATTTCCATGTAGACAGGCATAGGCTAAAACTATTTATATTGCACTATGCCTTCTTTGTCATCTTTGTTGTAGACAACTCTGACAATGGTAGTTGGTGTGGTTAGTAATTTCTAGAAGCAAAAGTCATCCCACAATGTAAATTTTACCTCTATTTGTTCCCTTGATCCTTGCTTGTTGAGTTTCTCATGCCCTGTAGCATTAAGCATATATCTAAAGTCTAGTAAGTGACTTATTTTCATATAGACAGGCATAGGCTAAAAATATTTATATTGCACTACGCCTTCTTTGTCATCTTTGTTATAGACAACTCTGACAATGGTAGTTGGTGTGGTTAGCAATTTCTAGAAGCAAAAGTCATCCCACAATGTAAATTTCACCTTTGTTTGTTCCCTTGATCCTTGCTTGTTGAGTTTCTCATGCTGTGATTATAGACATGTTGATGGTGTATTTGAGCAAAGTGTTGCTCTTGCATGCTTTACTTGGATTCCTTTTTCATTCACATAATGACTTACCATGTTTTGTGCAAAGAAAGATTAGTAGGTTAATTTGCTACTGTTAAATGCCAGTTTGTCCAACCAAGCTTATATAGCTTGCATGCTGCTTGGGAAAGTCAAATGAGATTTATTTTAAAAAGCTGGCAGACAAAGTAGATTTTTGGACCTGATATTTCTCTATAATGCCTATAAATATACCAGTGCTATTTTAAATGAAGAGAAATCACATGCATTCAGCATAAAGAACAAGAAAACAAAATTGAACAGTATAATATAAAAGACAAGTCTGCAAAGGTTTTGTTTTACTTGTGTAATTGGAGAACATATTCTGCAAATTATAATACTTAGTATGGAAATATCTCCCAAGGGTCTTCTTTATATTCAGAGCTGCTTAATTTGGATACAACACAGACTTTCAAATCTAATTAATTTATCTAGTGTACACTAGGATGCTGTAGCTGATGTTCTTTTCAAAGTATAGTTTCTGCCTTTTTCACTGTGAGGTTTCTGTGTCCAGTAATGATGAATTACCTTTTAGAGAACCATGTTTCCCACTTTTTTTATATTTCCTTATGCAGATATTTGATAATAAGTCATAGAGATGCCTTATGACCTTAACTATAATTCCTTCTCTTTTCTTTCCAGTTATCCAAATAATCCATTATTCTTTATGTACACTCTCCCCCTTCCTTCTGACTTAATCTCTCATTGTACTGATGATATTTGACAGAATTACAAGGCAGTGCCAGAATTATATTTGCATAATCCATTCTAACATTCTTCTTCCCTCAGAATCTCTTGTCCTGGCATGAGTAATTCTAGTGGATTCCTCCCTGGATCATGTTCTATTATTCAGACATCTTTGTATGGCAATTAAGGTATAATGAGTAAGACACTAATTAAGATCTTAATGGGAAAAAACCCTTTCAAATGAGCATGGCAGTTTCAAACTCTTTCCCTAAGTAGTTTGGTTGAATTAGATGATAAAATATCTAATGGAACTTCAAGAGGCAAAATTCCTTATATTCCTTAACTGCTAGCCATCTTCTTCCTCACAACCAACATGGCTGGAGGAAGCAAGGAGATGGGTTATTTTTTTTCTGTAAATCTTATTAACCTACTTTATGATTAAATAATTTTAGATTATTGTATAGTCTCATTCCATTCACATCAGTGAATGGATTCTATCTTCCTTGCCTAAAATTTTAGCTGTTCAGTAAATCTAATTTCAAAGTTAACTCCATCCACCTCTTCAGATACTTGGCTACTGCTATATCATTTATATATACTTTTTCTTCTACTGAAAATAAAATTTAGGTAGAGTTCATGGATTTTCATCAGTCTTTATTGAAATGCAGAATGTGGCTTTCCCCCTTTATTCATGTTAAAAAATTAGGGATAGGACAGTAAACAAAGATAGTGACAACCTCATGATAACCAATTTCACATTTTTCTTGCTCATAACAAAATGTTTTCTAAAAGCAAGATGATCTCAGTTAAATAACTGGTCAATAGATCTGGTGTAGTTTCAAAGGCAATGGAGAGCAATGATATATTGAGATTGCATTTATATTAATTTAAATAAATGATATCCTTCTGCTGATAAAACTGCTACCAGCAGCAAGAGAGGGCAATTTCCATTGCCAGTTGTAGGCTGTGAGAAAACATAGCAGATCTGTTCTCAAACTGAACTTCTGAACTGTAGTTATAGGGCAAGAGAAATGGAGCAGATCCTCTAGCTCTTGGTTGATGCCAGTCTAAATTTCCTTTAGCTGCTATAGTGTTCTCAAGAGGGAGGAAGCATGGAGTGGGAAAAGGGGCAGCAATGGCCTCCTTGATTCAGAACAGTTATTCTGCTTTTTTTTAAAAAAAAAGTTTTAGAAAGAAGTGGATGGTGATGATAATGAGAATGTAGCTTCATGACACTGCATCTTTCAGCCGTGCTGGAAGTAAAATGAGGGCATTAGCACACCTAGCAAGACCTACCATCAATGCTGCATGCAGAAGGAGGAAAGTGAATTGTGATACTCCAGTGAATCTTCTATGTCAGATTGGTTCAGGCATAACACCAAGTGATTTATTTGTTTTTGATTTAATCTGGTGGCTGACTTCATCCTTTTAGGCTTATCTGGATGAGCTACAGTGCAATACTGTACATGCATCCAGTACCGTTATTTTGACTGGGTATTGCCCTCTAGAAGTGATTACCGAGTTTGCACTCAGTTGGTTTTTTTCCAGTGTTCAGGGGGAAAATGATTCAGTGTGCTCTATCAATTCTTAATCCTTCCTATGTGTTATAGAAACAAATAAAAGTAATCATGATCTTCTTAAAATGCATGCACTTTTTTGCTAATTGCTAAATGTAGTTTCAATTGTCAGGTTTACTTGGGAAATTAAAAATATTATTTTTAGAAACCATATTGTTGGTGGTGGTGATAGTTTCATTTTTGAACAAAAACATAAGAAAGGCTTGCTGAACTAAATTAAAATCAGTAAGAGCAGTGCTTTTGGGAAGGACGGGAGAGTAAAATCCCCCTCCTCCTTATGTACCTCAAAAGCTAATACTGAGAAATATACTGCCAGTATATATAACCCATCATAACTAGCAATTGTTGATACTCTGCCTTCTATTTACTTGATCCTTTTTAAAGTTGTCCAAGTAGGTAGCTGCTACTATATTTTGCCATACCAAATGTCATAATGACAATATTTGATATATGGAAGTATTTCCTTTTATCTCCATGTTTGGAAATAGATTATGTTACTATTAAAACCAAAATGGTCTTCTGCTGTTAGCCTGGTAACCACATAAATTGGCATACTTTTCAACATGCAAAGTCTGTGCCCACTAAATTTGATCTTTCTAATATTTTCTGGAAAGCCTTTTACTGCCTTTTTTCCTCTTGGGTCTTCTGCTAGTTTTCCATTCAAAGGGCTGATAATCTCCCCTTCTGTTTATCTTTAATCTCAATGCAACATCAGATGCTTTTAAGCTATTTATTAATTTCTACTGTTTACTCCATATGGACTGTTCATTATGGGAATAGTTCTCTGCCTAATTTGATGAACAATTTTAAACAGCTTGCTTACATGTAGAACAGTAAAGTATATTTTCTATCTGAAAAACAATTTTCTTAGAGTTGATAAATATTCCAGTATGAAATAATCATAAAATCTATTTCTGCTCTTCAAATACTACTTTTTCCTCAAAGTCTATTTAAGAGAAACCCAAAAAACGCCATTCTATAACAATGCATTAATAATGACATATGGGAAATAGAACTAATGAAGTAGGTCACAGAATAATTAAGTGTTACTGAAGATGAGAAATAAGGGAATCATGAACTTTTCTGACAGATGATGCCAATAATTGAAAGATATCATCAATTATTTCAATGGACAAGTAGCCACAAGTTACCACTTTAGAACATGCTTCTTGGCTGCCTCCTTTTCATGGTTTTAGTATTTATAGAAGTTCAGATGAAATTGCAAACTCTTCCAAGGTTTATATTTTCACTTTGGATTTAAAGAGATGAATGAGATATTCAGGTCCAGGCAGATGTTGTAGAAACATGGTGTCTGTCATGTAGTTCTTACTGTAGGTACAAGAGAAGGAGAACTTTTGGAGAGGAACCATTCCTAGAGGGATAAATGAGGGTGTTACTTGTTCCCTGATGATTGCTTTTTTCATCAATGCCTCTATCCAGTACTTTGCTTGGAGATACAGCAAATACTTGCTTGAGGAATCCAAGTAAGGAGTGATAACTAAAGGGGAATGTCAATGAATGGGACAATTGACAACAGAAGTAGCCAAAAAAGCATGATCCAAGTAGGAAAAATTGGGTCATGCTTTTTTGGCTACTTCTGTTGTCAATTGTCCCATTCATTGACATTTTCTTATTGCTTAACAGCCTGTGGAATTTCCAGGCCCTTGAAAAGAGAATCATGAACTAACTGCCGTTTATTCTAAAAAGAAATTTTAAAAAACCCATGGAAAAATCTCTAAATTAGAACGCTGATTTGAAATAATATCAAAGACATTTCAAATAAAATATATTTCACTGACACTGGTAATTCTGTGTATAGTCAGCACTACCTCTTATCTTTCTTTAGATACTTGTTTTTCCTGAAACTCCTCAGTTATAGTCAATAGAGATATTCAATATGTATTGAAAGTGTGTTGCATTGTGCAGTCTAAAGTGGTAGACAGAGCATTGATGTCGCTCTGGGAATGTATAGAACTTCTGCCTGATTCTGGAGAGTAAAAACATTTGCAATTGCGACTTGGATTGAATGGAAATCCCATAATGGATTGTTCAGTAGTTACAGTTAGAAACATTATTATATGCTTGACCTTTTTCAGTCAAGACATTTACAATTATACTTACTGAAATATCTAAATTCATATCCCAAACATCCATATTCATATCCAAACCCAAATTTGTAATAGTAAACTAGGGTTTACTAGAGTTTGTTAATGGAGGTATGGCTTTGAAAGACCATGTGCTTACTCAATTGAGTCCAAATGACTTTAGACAGTTCTTGCCTACAATATAATACATAAAGTGAACATTCTTATGTAGCAAAGCCTTATTAAATACTGTATAGATTTATGGTATACTTTAATAAATAAATAATAGGTTCTCTGTGCAAATAGTATCTTGAAAACTTGACAATATTTTAAATATTGGTTGCATACAAAGAGAATAATTACATATTTTAACTACATTTAGTGGGAATACAATTTCATAGCCTATATTTGGGAACCTAGTCAGTTGTTCTAGCCCATCATTATCTTCTGCTATTTCTAAACAGATATCGAATACTCCTTGGATTATTTAAAACTGCAGGAGAAGCTGTTCAACAATTCATTTTCAACCAATAATAAAACAAGACTCTGTAGTCTAGAGATAAAAAAGACTGCTTTACACATAAGTATATTAAAATGGGAGGTGTAAATAAATGCTCAATGGCACTAATGCATTCGTTAAGCTAAATTCTACTTAAGATTGCTAAGAAATTGAACAGAGCCATATTTGAAAGTAATAATATAAGGTGACTAGTCAGTATTCAGGAAAGTTAGAAGGACCAGACATCAGGTAGCTGACTCAACGGAATGGGAAATAGCAAGGGAATAAAAAAAAAAAGGTTTGCTTTTATTTTGTTGATTACAGCAACCATTTTGATGGGTAGATTTTACCAATACTCGGAACATAATGGGTGTAGCCTAATGGGTGTACTAGAACATCTGATTACTCTTCAAAGGGATTTCTCATTCTCTGCCTAGTGTGAACTATATGATGTGTCCCTTTAACTTTTCTGATGGTTAGAAAGCTAGAGAACACAGTCATTCCTAAGGGTACAAGCCTTTCTAGCCTTTAGAACAGGGGCATTTGCTGGAAAGAGGGCTGGAAAAATTGAGAGAATGCCAATCTTTCGAGCCTTCAGAACAATGGCGTTTACTCGCTTTCCAGCACTCTTCTGTGAGCAGAAGAAAATGCCTCTGTTGGGCTGAAGAAGTGGAATTTTGGGGATCCAAGCCCAGTTTCTGCAGCTCATTGGAGGGGCTGAGCTCCATTCAGCAGGCAGCCCCCAGAGAGAATATCCTCTCAGCAAGTGGCAGCAGCTTGCAACCTTCCTTGCTGGTCTTCTCATTTACTTTCTGGGGAAGCTGGCAGAGAAGATTGCAAATGCTGGCTGCATGATCACAAGGTACTTGGCAACTGGTCATAAGAGCAAACTGGTTGTCAGGTATCCCAGTGTTCTGACCAAGGCTTCCTGAGATATCAACAAACGCACATAAAATCCAAGACCCTTTATTTTAGTTTAATGGCTGTGAATTATCGTCATTCACGGCTATAATTAATACAAGGGATGTCTGCCAAACTTCTTCAAGAGACGTCTGATAAGAACGCACCTTATCTTACTTGAAGTGCTGCCAACAACTAAAGTCCCAATTAGTCTTTCCAAAACCAAACAGAGAACAAATTAACCACAGAGCTTTCAGAGTCCAAACCGATCAGAGCAAATGACATTGCTTCCTGCAAAGGTTTTCCTACCTTTGCACTTCCTTTATACCTTTATGGGAGGGGCAGTCACCTCCAAGCCTTACTCCTGAGTCGCCCCGTTTATCTTAGCTGCTCTTGCCTTCTGGAAGCTCTGCGCACACACACACTGGGAACAGGCTCCCCTTGTTCCTCCGCCTCGCTGCTGCTAGATACTGGAGGCTCCGGAGTCAGCACATAACTCCCAGATGGTCCTGGCTCCATCTCTGTATTGGATGCAGGACCCTCGTCTGAGTCCTCCCCAGACACCTGGACTGGTCCCTGTTCTTCCCTACTGTACGATTCTGCTGCTGTCTGCACAGGCTGCCGGTGAACCACAACACCCAAATGCAGAGTGATCAGATGGGTGGTGGTGCGATGTTTTAGGATGGTGATGTGTATCTTTCTTGCATTCATTTAACTTAAAAAACTAATATATTTTAAGACTGGGAAGATTGGAAGGGATGACAACTGAAGTAAACACTAATTATATGAGATACATAGGCAACACTCATTTGTTATCTGAAAGTAAAGAAGACTTAGAAGTTGTGATGATAATGAAAATAAAACAATAAAATGAAAATATGGGTTACAGTAATGATAAATACTAAGGGTGCAGTGACAACTTCAACTGCACACTTTTTGAAGTTACAGTTAATTGTGAAAGAGTGAAGGTGGTACATCAAGTTTTTTTTTGAGCACAAGATTAGATAAGATGGATGGTGTTTGAGAAATGAAGAGGGTGGAAGCAATGACAAACGATACCATGGAGGATTGCTATCTTTCAATGAAAACAGTTAAAATAATGATTATCTACAGCTATGACTTGACAGGATAAGAAATGTAGATGCTTTTCATTTCTGTTTTTGAAGGTGTTTACTAAGAGTACCATGAATTGAAAGAAGAATCAATGAATCATTCCTAGACTGAAAAATATCTGACTGTGGCTTTGAGATGCTGATCACTGAGAGAAACATAATTTAGACAATTTATATTAATAAGCAGGGGGCTAGAAAAAATAACTAGCTTGGCAAGGTAAAGGAAGTAGAAGAAAAAGACAATAGATAATCTGGATGGATGGTGTGAAAGACATTACAGTGATGTGGAAGAACTACAAGTTACTATTAAAGAAGTTCAGGATGGCAAGCACATCTTATAATGTCTCAAAGAATTAAATCTGACTTAATGATATTTAACTAACAGAGAGCTGGTAGATAGAGGAGTTGATTCTAAAAGAGATTTAAATAAACGTTAACACTATTGTTAAAATCAGCAGGATTTAAATTCTTAGTTTTGGCTTGATAATTCTATTCTTTTCTTGTATTTCATGTTAATTTTCTTTGTTCAACCACCTGAAAATAGGTTATTCAACTTTTATTTTAGTTTAGATTAATGTAAATCATGCAGCTGAGAGGAGGGAATTAGATTAAGAGGTAGGAAGAAAGGGAGATATATGAGAAAATTTTCCAAGGCTGAGGAGAAGTTTGAATTTTGTTATTTCCATGTGTTCTAACCATGTTCACTAATCTCAATAGCACTTCAATAATTGTTGTCCTTACATAATTCATTTTCAATTCAAACAAAATTTATTTTGTAAATAGTAATCTACATTATTAATATTATTAGTTTGATTAGTATCAGTTGTCTTTTTATAATCAATCCAGACCATATGTAAAATTTTTTTTTCATGTTTTGCAATTCTCCAAAGCCATTTTATCTATCTTTTGTTCCTCCACTATTCTGATTATCTCTTTTCTGTTTACTGGAAAGATGTTACTTTCTTCTAAATAATTTTGGATGTTGTTCACTATTATGTCAATGAGTAATTTAAACATTTTAGGCAAGAATGTTATCAAGTAGTTTCCTGGTTTCCTCTTTCTCAGCCAGTCCTTGAGTATTGAAGATTTGTCTTTAAATGAATCCAAACTCCAACTCCTCTTTAGGACAATGATGGTTTATTCAATATAGCATCAAACAACAAATACTCTAATCAGGCAAGAGTTGGGTTTGAGTTTGGTCCCTTTCCTTTTATCATAATTATCATGAGACACACCCCACCACACCCAGGCCTATAAGCAATTCTAATTCTGGCCATGCCTAGCCCATTATCCCTAAATGCTATTAACTCTATAACATGTCTACATCCCTACCTTATTCCGACCCTCATTAACTGATCCCCACCTGGTGCCATCTTTACCATGTTTTAACCTAAGTCCTAATTACCACCTATATGTGCCCCAACCCACTTTAACAATATGCACCACATCAATAAAAAGCCAGTTCCAGCAACCCCACAGTTGTTGCAGAATCCATCCTCAGCTCTGCTGAGTCATTCCAAAATCATCAACCAGCACATAGCAGAAATACAGATCCAGCAGCAGCAGAGATAAGGTGACATGGCCAGCTGACTTGCTGCAAGGCATATCCAGAGCTGACGGGCTCCGGGTGAACTCGGAGCCTGACAGGTGGCCCCCTCTACCGGAGATCCGCCTGTAAAGCAATAAAAAAGGAATAATTATCACCATAGTGGTTCACATCCCCCCCCCCCATGGGTTTCCCAGGGTATTGTTTATGGAACCTCAGTTGAAGACGTGGTGCACTAATATCGATGTGGCCAACCCATGATGCCTCGCCTAAAGGATATCCCTTCCATTTTACTAAATATTGTAGACCTCCTCTATATATCCGTGCATCAATAGTAGACTCTATCTCATAACGATCTGCCTTCACTGGACCAGGTAACCGATCATGGGGATTACATCTTCCAGATTTAATGAGACTAATATGGAATACTACGTGGACCTTTTTGAACTGTGGCGGTAAGTTCAACTGTACTGTAACAGGATTAATCACCTGACTTATGGTAAAGGGTCCTATATATTTGGGGCCCAACTTTTTTACATGGGACACCCAACTTCAGATAATTGGTGGACAAATATACTAAATCTCCCATTTGAAATGGTGGGTGATCACTCCGTTTCTTATCAGCATGTGTATTATAAGCTTTAAATGCCTTATGTATAGCTTCATATACATTTCTTCAAGTTTCTGTGATCTTCGTATACCAGGTGGTAGCAGTGGTAGGGTTGTCCATCATCTCAGATAATTCAGATACAGCTACGAAATCCATTCCATATACAACCTTAAAAGGGGTGTGTTCTGTGCTGCTATGTACTGCGTTATTATATGCTACTTCAGCAAAAGGTATTAACGTAGCCCAGTCTGTCTGCTGGTATGACACATAACAACGTAAGTAGCATTCTATCACCACACTGGCTCTTTATGCAGCCCCATTAGTCCTGGGATGGTATGCCATACTCAGTCCTTGCAATGACCCTATAATCTGTAAGAATTCTCTCCAAAATCGGGCAGTGAACTGTACCCCCCTATCAGATATAATCTGTTGTGGCACACCATGTAACCAATAAACATGTTTAATGAATAGACCGGCTAATTTACGTGCTGACGGAAGACCAGTACAGGGTATAAAATGTGCCTGCTTGGAGAAAAGGTCTATTACGGTTCAAATAACAGTATAGCCCCGGCTATTAGGTAAGTTACAATAAAATCCATACCGATATCCTGCCATGGACGATGAGGACCTGATATTGGTTGTAGTAATCCTAACGGTTTTCCTGGTCTGGTTTTTGTTGTCTCACAAACATGACATCCTTTAATATAGTCCTCTATATCTGTCCTCATAGTGGGCCACCAAAATTAATGTTTCACTAGATGTAATGTTTTTAAAAACCCATAGTGACCAGCCGGTTTAGTGTCATGATACTGTTTCAAGACCCTGAGTTGTAGTGTTTTTGGTATATACAATTTTGTGCCCTTCCATGCCATGCCATCTCAAATTTCACACAACATGGGATTCTCTTTCAACCATCGATCATGCTGTATTGCTTCACACAAATCCGTTGCCAATTGGGACCATAAAGAGTATATGGAACCTTGTGCCAGAATGAGAGGTTGTACCACCTCATTCACCTATTATTATATTGCGGCAAGCGGGAAAGTGCATCTGCCATAAAGTTTTTTCCCGCAGGAACAAATCGCAATATAAAATTAAAATGACAGAAATATAATGCCCAACGTACCTGTTTAGGGGACAATTTTTGTGGCGACTGTAGTGCTCAAGATTTCTGTGGTCAGTCCACAATTCAAAAGGGACTTGGACTCCCTTCTAACATATTCCTCCAGGTTGCCAAAGCCCAACAGACCGCAAATGCCTCCTTCTCCCATATAGCCCAATTTCATTCAGTAGGACTGAATTTTTTAGATGTATAGGCATACGGCTGCAGTACCCCCTTATTGTGCTGCAATAGCACCGCTCCTACTACTACATCACTAGCATTGGCTTGAACCACGAAAGGCAGATCAGGATCGGGGTGTTCAATACTGGTGAATACCCGGACTTCCGGTTTGAGCTTCTTCGGCGACAGACCGAAACCTCTCTCCGAGGCTTCGATTTGTGCTCGCCGCTGGAGCGCCCTGAGCCGGCTGGTTTCGAGGCTAAGCCACCCCGTAGAGGTGGTGAAGAGAGGGGAGACTGCCTGCAGGATTGAGGAGAGCTGCATCTCTCCTCCCCAGCTGGCCATTACTCCCTTTCCTGAAGGCAGTTGTAGCGGTGGTCAGAAATGGCCACCACAAAGAAGAACTCAACCAGAAAAGCATGTGCAGGAGGAAGATAAGAAGAGAAAGTTTTGGTTGACCAGGTCAAACAGCAAAAGCAACAAATAAGGTACCCTGGAATTTAAATTTAACAACATTGTTCCCAAAGAAGATTTTGAAGCTGCGAAGGAGAGAGAGAAGGGAAAGGATTAGGTTTTTTTTCTTCCCTTCCTTATACTGACAGCTAAGAGACTTAAGCAAGAAACTGAAAAAAAAAATCCACTTTGACATTAATAGGCATCTAAGCTGAAAATAAAAGTCAAAGGGATAAATAAAGATTTCTGGACATTTAAAAGTTTTTAAAAGCTGGAAAGGAGAAAAAAAAAAGAACAGAAGGGCAGGATCTGGAAAAATGGAGGAGACTGCCTGGAATTAAGGAATGGAACTGTAATTAAAAGAAACTTACAGTGAAATTTTAACAAGATTCCTCAAAGATACATTTTAATGGAAACTTGGTAACAAAATAATAGAACCCCAGGAAGAGAAAGTGGAAAAAAGAAGCAAGTAGAAACAGCCTTGGATTATTTGGATTACTTGTTGATTTTTGGTTTTTGCATCTTAGATGACTAAAATTAACTGGGTGGTTGTTTAAAAGTTTTTAAAATGGTATCGCTCTTAGAAGAACTGAAAACGGAACTTAAAAAATGGAAAGAAGACGCACAAGAAGGGAGAAGTTCTTTCGGCTTCGTGTTTCAATTCTTAGAAATGGAGATCTGGAACTGAGAAGCATCAAGAAACGCAGAACAAGAAGATTGGGACAAAGAAGAAGCCATCTTTAATGATCAAATAATTTTAAGTGGGGGGAAAAAAGAAAAGGGGGGAAAGAGAGTGAAAGATTTAAGATTAGAAAAAACAACCAAAAAGAAGAACAATTTGAAAGATAAGTATAATATTAGAAAGCAACAGAAGAGGGGATTACAGATGAGAGAGTTAGAAGTAGAGAGACGAGGGGATAAAAAGGGGAGGGAGAAGAAGAGGGGGAAGAAGGCAAGGAAAAGAAGTTGTAAAAGACAGAAACAAGAAATGGAGAAACAGGGAAAAGATATAAGGATTGTAACCATCAGTTTGTTTAGAGATAATGGGTGAAAATTTAATTGTAAAAGGGATTCTGCAAAGGTACATAAGATAGCTTTGTTATATTACAAATAGAAATAACTTTAGAAAATATGATGATGGATAAAATATTTATTGTAATGCAGTGGGATGTTTGTTAATAAATGAATTAAAATGATTGAGAGAATTAAAAGGGAACATTTTTAATTATTAGTAATGATTTATAAAAATATAAGTGAGAAATATGGGGGAAAAAAGAATTAACTATGGAAAGTTTATAAGTGTTCCCAAGGAAGCATCGGCTTGAACCACGAAAGGCAGATCAGGATTGGGGTGTTCAACACCGGTGAATATCTGACAATCTTATGCTGGATCTTTTTGAATCAGGTAAGCTTTGCCAGATATTAACCAGTTGTTTTTTGTTTGTTTTTTAAAATTTTATTGATTTTTAAAAACAAACATAAACAAACAAAACATAAAACATCTTTTTTGAAAGCAGCATGATCCTGGGTTACATCTCTTCGTACAGACACAAATTCAAGTTCATGCTCATTTTTATATTCCATTCCATATCTTATTACCATTCTACATTTTCTATATAGCTTCTCCCCTCTTTTAACTTTCTTAATTTTATTTTATTTATTTCATCTCAATTCAAATCATCGTACTTATATTCTTTGTCTGTCCTGTTTCAACTGTCTATTATCTTTTCTCATTAAACAAAATTTCTCCTGTAATCCCTGATTGGAGTATGTCGCCTTTGTATCTTTCCCCTAAAGTTATAACACTTAATATAATACATAACTTCCGTTCGGATTCTGCTTGGTACATTCTAAAACTACACACTGTATTTTTTTAAAAAAGAAACAATTATAAATATATAATATAATTAAAACAACAATCCATACCAATCCAATTCTATCATTAATACTAATATTCATTTAAATCTTAAACATTTTACACATTACTTTTCAAATAAGTATCATACTTCTATGGGAACACTTATAAACTTTCCATAGTTACTTCCCCCCCACTTCACTTATATTTTATAAAACATTGAGTAGTTAAAATGTTCCATTCCTTCCTAATTCAATTCTCTCATTTATTTCATTTCATTTATTTTGTTCACAAAAGTTTCACTGAATTACACTGACTATTTTATCCCACTTTTTAATCATATATTATTTCCAATTTTCTAACATTATTTCTATTACAAATATAACAATACAATCTTATGTACCTTTACAGAATACCTTTTTCAGTTAAATTTTCACCCATTATCTCTGAATAAGTCCTGTTTTTTTACATCTTGCTCCAAACCTTTGTAACTTCTATTCCTTTCCTTCTTCCCTTTCTTCCTTTCTCTCCCCTTTTTACCCCCCTGTCTCTCCACCTCCATTTCCCTCTTCTGTATTCCCCTTTTCTGTTGCTTTCCAACATTATATCCACTTTTCACATTATTTTTCCCTTTTTTGGCTGTTTTTTTAAGTCTTAAATTCTCCATTCTCTTTTCCCCCTTTCCCCTTTCTTCCCCAGATAGAGTTACTTGTTCATTAAAGATGGCTTCTTCTTTATCCCAATCTTCTTGTTGAACAGTCTTTTCTTGCTGTTTCTTGTAGACACAGATCGCCATTTCTAAGAATTGAAAAACGGAGTCAAAGGAGCCCTTCCCTTCTTGTGCCTCTTTATATTTTCAGTTCATCCAGAAGTGATGCCATTGTAGAATTTTTTTAAACAACCACCCAATTGTTTTTAGTCATTCAAATATAATTTCCAGAAATCCCAAAGTCACCAAGCAATCCAAATACACACAGGCTGTTTCTTTTTTTTTCTTTCTTCTTTCTTCACTTTCTCTTCCTGGGGTTACTATTTTGTTACAAAGTTCCAGTTAAAATGTATCTTTTAGAAGTCTTATTAGAATTTTACTTTGGATTCTTTTGAATTCCAGGCAGACTCCTTCCAAATTCTGCCCTTATTCTTTTCCTCTCCCTTCCCACTTATAGCAAAAAAATGATTTTTTAATGTTCAGAAATCTTTATTGTTCCTTTGGCATTTAATTATATTTTCAGTTTAATTACCTATTGGTGCCAAAGTGGATTTTTCTGATTTCTTATTCAGCTCTCTTCGTTGTCTACGTGAGGAAGGAGAGTGAAGAAAAAAAACTTTCCCTTTTCACTTTCTTTCGCTGCTTCCGACTCTTCTTTGGGAGTGATGTTATTTTTTATAAAATTTAAATTCCAGGGTACCTTAGTTGTTGCTTTTTATCCAAAAACTTTCACTTCTTAACTTCCTCCTGCCCTTTCTTTTCCGGTTGAGTGCTTCTTTGAGGCGGCCATTTCTGACCGCCGCTCTTACTGCCTTCGGGAAAGGGAGTTTGGCTAGCTGAGGAGGAGAGATGCGGCTCTCCTCAACCCTGCTGGCGATCTCCCCCATCTTCACCACCTCTACGGGGTGCCTTAGTCCCGAAGCCAGCTGGCTCGGGGCGCTCCAGCGGCGAGCCCAGGCAGAAACCACGCACGACCGCGGATTCCTGCTTGCCGCTGAAGCCCTGCAAACCGGAAGTCCCAGATATTAACCACTTGTTGATGTTTCCTTAATGAAATACTTCATTAATCTATTGAGCTGAAATTGAATATAAGCTACTCAGATATCTGAGCCAAAAGCCGTGCAATTGATTATTTCCAGGAGAGAGTTTTTAATTATTTTCACTCCATTTTTAACCATTTTGCTGTTACTATTTTTCCATTAGATTTTTATTAAATTTACCTTCAAATTCTTTTATCAGTCAGCATTTTTATTATAGTCTCTTTGACTTTCCCATAGAGCTTTCCAATACTGGATTGTTTCTTTTTTGTTTGGTTTCCTATTTTCAGAAATTCTAGGGCTGTATATATAGACCTGTATATGGTCTGATTAAAATGGTTGATTTTGCTTAAATTGGATGATTTGTGCTCATAGCATTCAATTTTCCTACTATTGCTGAGATTGTTGCTTAATGATTTCTGAAGCTTTCCCCATTTTTCTGGTAAGTGATTTTTTAAATTATGGTTGTCGTTTCTTCATTCTTTTTGCTCTTTCATGTTCCTTAAATTGCATCTGATCTTAATGTCTTTGTCTTAGCCTCCAGTCTGATCTGTCACTTTGGGATTGAATATGGTTTTGTTTTGGTTTATTAATTTCAATACTTTTTACCACCTTGCCCTTGTAACCACCCTTGTTGCATTTTATTTTAATGTAAAATAAGTATACAAACAAACAAATATAATAGTATCCCTTTATTATTTTTACAAATAACTCAAGGCAGTGAACCAACATACCTTCCTCCTGCTGTTTTGCCCACAGCAAGAACCTTGTGAGGTGTGTTGGGCTGAGAGACAGAGTGACTGGCCCAAGATCACCCAGCTGGCATTCATGGCTAAGATGCGACTTAAACTCACAGTCTCCACTTAAAGTGTAATGCTTTAACCACTAGAGTCTAGACCTAACTGACTTTTATTGTAAGCAAATTGATTGGTCTTTTTGATAAATGCTATTTTAATCCTTGCAAGGACCTTATATCCATCCTTCATTATAGATGCCAGATCTTTTTGGGGCACTATTTTCAGCGCTGGCAGTTTTTGTCTTTCTATGAATCATTCTGCATATGTCATATTTTTTCCTTTTCATTCCTCTTTTTGTAGAGAGGGACTATTCATATGTTGTTTCAGGACTGGCCTGTACTGGCTATGTTGTTATTACTACTTCTAAGTTATCATTTCTGAAGTTCATATTAGATTTTTGTTTATTTGATATTATAATAACAATTGTGTTATCTGAATTTCTTCTACTATTCTACTATTGTTTGGGGATCTTCCATTTTCTGAATCTTTTCCAGTTCTGCATTCCTGAATATTTTATTTCTGGTAATGAATCTCCTTTGGTTTCCTAATCATTGTTCAGTGATATTTGAGTTTGGATAATTTTTTTTCTAATGTTCAATCATTCACTTTAAGTGTTCCCATTTTGTTGGTTCCAATTTATAATAAGAGGCCATAATGGCATGATTTTCAAACATATTATGCTTTTGTTATGTCTGTACTTGTTGTTTTTCCATTAATCTTACAATCCCAGCCATAGCTCTTGAGTCCCATTGCCTACTTGTCAACAATTTCCCAGGAACTGTAACATCTGACATGATTTTAGTTGACCCGTGTGATGACTGAACCAATCTGGTATAGAATTCTTTTTCTGTTTGCTCACTGTATTAAATGAGTTGATGTATTCATTTAGTCTGTCTCTTCCACTAAGACCTGTCTAACATGAATAACCCTTCTAGTAGAATACACTATTGCTAAGAATTCTCAACCTCATCAGAGCATCACAAGCACAAGCCTCTCCCAAAACATGGGGATATGCATCAAATGGAATAAATGTTATTATGTATTTGTAATATACAGTTAGATTCACTGTCTAAAACTGGTGGAAATTTAATATTTCAAGTCCTAAAAATCTAAAAATTATTAATGTAGCATCCACAAATACCAGCACTTCCAAGCAAGGTGATTTTGGGGGGGTAAAATTAGGGTGTTTAGGTGTATACCATTATTAATAGATTATTTTTAGCCATATAAATGAATGGCATCATTCGTATAATGGAAGAAATCAATATTCATGGGAATTCAGATTGCATACATTGGGTAATATGCAGCCTTACTCATATTTAAAATAGAGTGATAATTATATTTCTTTGATTCTGATGGGTCTCTACTACTATTTTTTTCCTATCCCACTTCACTTCTTTGCTTTCTGAAACTTCAGTAGTGTATTTTAGTAGGGTAGTACATATGGAAATATATTGTTACAGATTCCAACTAAATAGCCATCTTTCATTTTTCTTTCAACAAAGAAAAATATTATTGTAGTTTAACTTTTTTTGTGGCATAGCTTGATTGCAGGTTGCTTTTAAATCAGATGTATAAAGTGTTGTTTGAAAATAGGGTTAGGGTTAGGTTAACAGGCCAGGATTTTGAAAATGTTCAGCTTCTGTCAAAAAACTGACAAAAAACAAGCAACGTAGGAAGAGAATGCTTTATTCAAAAGAGCATAAATTATACAGTCTTACTAACTGAAATGCAAGAGAAAAAAAATCATAGTTTTGAATAGAATATAAGTGTACAGAATAAGAGCTTTTGATATTTTGTGATTGTGAAGTCCTATAGAAGACATTTTCTCAAGCAACAGAATATTTTGGAAAAATGAAATATTTTCTTGGGAGAGTTTGAATGTGGCTGTCAACTCACGAAGCATTCCTGACCTGCCTTCGAGTTGCCATAGACAAGAGGGATGGAGAATTGAACCTTGCAGCTGCATCGAGGGACTTGCATTTCAGTCAAAACTAAGCACATTTCAGCCAGTAATGTCAAGGTCACCTCTACGGAGATCCACAGTGCCCAGAGGGAATGACTTCTGCAACCTGCAGAATTGCTTTGTTGGGGAATGTGACTGATGACACATCTTGGGGGGAGGGGGAAACAGGGTCAGAGCCAAAGAGTGAATAAAGTCAGGTCAGAATTGGCTTCATTTGGTCTGTGCCGACATGAAGCTCCTAATAAATAACTGGATTTTTTTTGAAGCTTGGCCTGAGGCTCATGATTTGATTAAGGCATTAGTCAGAACCTTGACAGTGGCCATTCTAGCATTCTACAACATGTTAATGCCATTTATCAACATAGTCTTTGGAATTAATAGGTAGGCATCAGCATAATATAAACTCAAATTCATAACAGGTTCAAATATAACACAATCCATGCCAAAATTGAAAACACTAGCAAAAAATAAATACAAACTAAGTAGATTTTGAATTAGCATTTTAGGGAGAAATATTAAAGTATATACAAGTTTATAGAAATGGATAGACAAGGCATCAACCCTGACCAACCTCCTGGGATAGATCTTCCATCAGTGGATGCCCCAGCCTATAGTCCTTGAAGAGTAGAATAACATTGGCAAATGAACTGTCAAAGGAACCGCTGAGAATCGGTCTTGCTGGGTTCTTTGCTTTTGTTTGGTAGAGGCTCTTTGTTGCTGAGTTGATTTGGGGCTTTTATGTATTTTTAGGCATACCAGAGAAGTCCCATGAGAGAAGCTACAAAGTATAGATGGTCTGTTGGACAAATTGTTCTCTAAGGGCTTTTATTGTCAGAGAATAAATCAATCCCACATGTGGACAAAGCAACCTTCCACAACTTGGAGGGGCCATGCGCAGCTGTTGTGGAAGTTTCAGTGGCAACGTAGATGGAGACAATGGGAGGTTGGGAAAAGTTGGGCGATTCCTTTAAAATGCTTTTGGCTGTGCACCATGTAGGCATAAGAAAAATACAAATTGAAATAAGCCTTGACATATAAAGGGTACTAATTGGTCAACATAAACAAGTGTAATAAAAGCCCTCTTAAAAGCATATAGAATCCATCAGTATGTAGAGAAAAACTGTCCACAGAATTCAATGGGGTACAGATCAAATACCTATCTGAAGGCAGAAGTATTTTAGGGCAGCACTAGTATCACGTCTCTTGTTAGAGAATTCCTAAGTCCAGAGTCATCCACTGAGAAAGGCCTCTCTCACATTCCCACAATACCTCTAATGATGCTGAAACTGAGAAGAATTCATTTCATTTTTTCAGCTTAGTTTCAAATAGTAGTTTATATAGACATGTATGATGTATAGAATCTAGCACATTGATCATGTACATTGGTGAAATAATGACTAGTATTTTGCATCATGCAAAAAAAAGAGATCTCGATAAGCCATTATTATAATAAAGAAGTAACATATTTCCTACAACTATCCCCATTTAGTAATGTGGCTACAGCTTTGGCACTAGCTAAAATTTCTGAATTCTTTGTAATGGAATCCTGGACTGACTACATTGCAGTAGCATGAACAGAATGCAATTAAGTCATTTACCATTATGACATTAACAGGAACAGGTATAGTTGTGCTTTCCTGGCCACTATTGAAAAAAGGACATAAATGTTCAAGGCTGAATCCAGGAGGACACCCAAATTACAAACTTGAGCTTCACTCAAGGAAAGGACCTTTTTCTTGATCTGTTTTCAGATGACCCGAAGAACTTTGTCTTGGTGTCCAGATAAAGCTTCAAATTGTGTCTTCATTCAGCCTCTGCTGGGATCAGATATTAATTTTGGGTAGGTTAATGAAATGGAGATAAAAAATTGGTTGAAGACCTCAAAATGCACAGTTACGGACAGCCTTTCCTAAAGTTTCAAATATATGTTAATTGCATGGGGGGGGCAAACCGTGTGGTTCAGTAATATGGGAATCAACAGAATTGAAATGGCAGGTGCAACCAGGGTAATCAAAGTGCCCCTGGTTTTCACTTGCATACAGTGAACGCAACACATGATAAAGAGAGGCAATACTTTGATCACTGTCACACATATTGTTGACTCCTTGTGGATGCCACAGCACTAAACAGGATTTTCTAACCACAATTTTCTGAAATCTTTCATCTAGAGCCATAATAAATCATTGCCTTCAAATCAGTGGTATTCTACCGGTTTGGCCTGGTTCGGCTGAACCAGTAGCTCCGACGATCAGTTGCTGGGCCCTCCCACCTGTCTCCGCCTCTATACTGACCTTTATTTCCTGCTTTTCAAACTCAGCTGCTTTGCACGGCACAGCCGATTGCCACACATCAGCTGTTTTACACACAGGGCTTGCAGCAGAAGGTGAGTTGCAAACGCACATGCATGAAGCAAAGTGTGCACTCACACCGAACCGATTGTAAAAAGTTTTGAAACCCACTGCTGCTTCAAATCCCATTCTAGCCTGGTTATTTCAGTGTATAATATGGTAATAAATAGTTAACAATGTTACCACTGAATTAATAGGAACACATTTCCTTTAATCTGATTTTAGCATAGATTATTCAATCAAGGTAGCCAAAGCAGGCTCTGGGTCTTAGAGCTAAAATAAGTGGAAATAAATATAGATAATCCCCTCAACTCAGATGAAGCTGCACTCCAGTATATTGTTCAGGTACAGAATATTGGAGAAGTGTTATAGTAAAGAAACCACATGTTCCCCTATAACTGTTCCCAGTTATTGATATGATTATAGAACAGGTAATCCTTGATTTACAACAGTTCATTTAGTGACCATTCGAAGTCATAATGGCACTGAAAAAAGTAACATGACCATTTTCCACACTTAGAACGGTTGCAAAATCCCCATGGTCCCATGATCAAAATTTAATGCTGACTCGTATTTGTGACGTTTGCAATGTCCTGGGGACACGTGATCATCTTTTGTGACCTTCTGACAAGCAAAATCAATGGGGAAGCCAGACTTACTTATTAATGACCTATTATTAACTTAACAACTGCAGTTACTTAACAACTATGCAAGAAGGCTTGTAAAAGGCAAAATTCACTTAACAAATGTTTTGTTCAACAACAAATGTTGGGCTAAATTGTCATCATAAGTTGAAGACTACCTGTATTTGTCCCTAGCTAAAATGTCTGAATATTGAGGATGAGCTGGAAAATATTCAGAGTAATGCAGTTCAGAGATTAAAAAAAAAAACTCATCTCAAGCATCTTTTAGGTCCAAAAGGATTACATCTTACTATTAGCAGGAATTTAGTACTCCTACCAACTCTATCACTTTTCTCAGCCTGGCTTTTGTAGGGCTGAACAGACTGCTTCTCACCAGTCTCCATAATCTTTGGAGAGTCCCGGTTGTCCATAACCAAGCAACTCCAAGCTCATTTTGTAAAAGCGTAAACAAGAGGCTTTACAGATGCAGTGCCAAACGAAAAGTCTTTCATGTGCAAAAGGAAGAGTTCATTGTGTCTCATTAAGTGCTAGAGATGTTGCTGTGCGGTAACATTATATATACCTCTTCGTTCTAGATTTCTGTCAGTATTTCCGGAAAGACAGGAAGTCAACATTTACTGGAGGAAAATGCGTAAAAAGAGAAGCCGAAATGACTAATTGAAGACAACTAATAATCAGTTCATGCATATAATCTGTGTTTTGTGGCTTATAGATGCTTTGAAAAAACAATCTGAGACATGAAATGGCAGCAACTTGCATCCACCGTCATTCCCATATGCAGAATAACATTTGGTGGCTGTGGCCATCATGGGACAAGCATGGATTAATTTCAACTTTGACAACTAAACCAAGCCTATGAAAATATAAAAGAGGGTCATGTGTATTAATTGCTCGTTTAGGTGATGAAATCTACCTGCCTTGGTAGATCTTGAAAAAGTAAGCAGGACTGGATCGACTTAGTACTTCAATGGGAAATCACCAGAAATACTGGGACCGTAACCTAGATTGAAATTTCAAAACTCCATGAAGTCAAACAGGAGGAAGGTATAACATTGTTAGATTTTGGGGAGTTGGCCGGCTACAAATCTGTAAAGTGTGATGCCTGCTAGAGTCAAAATTATTGGATTTGGGGTACACACACTACAGTTGATCAGTATTCTGTTTATTCTAACTTATGGCTCTTGGGCCATATGTGGCTCTGCTAGTTGCCAGACAGCAGATTGGCTGGCCAAGTATTCCTTTGCAGCCCACAAGGATTTTTCATTCACCAATGTGTCCCCTTACCTTCAATTGTGCAGGCCTGAGCTAGAACAACTAGAGTTGTTAGGTGAAAATTATTTGAATAGCTGAGCTTTATGCAGGAAAAATAAAAGCAGTATTTTTATTGATGAATATTCAGTTTGACATAATAAAGTGTTATGAGAAATTGGTTGGGTGGAAAATTAATTATCCTTTGCTTTCACCAAATGCAGTAAAATTCACTCATTATGCCTAGTGGTTTTATGTGTAGAGCTCATAAATGAGTATACAAGAATATGCATTGCTCAAAAAAATAAAGGGAACACTTAAACAACACAATGTAACTCCAAGTCAATCACACTTCTGTGAAATCAAACTGTCCACTTAGGTAGCAACACTGACAATTTCACATGCTGGCTTTTTAAAATATTTTTATTGGTTTTTAAAACAAACATAAACAAAACATAAAAACATCAAATCATCTTCCATATGTGTACATACAGTGTGCCGGTTTGGTTTACAAATTGTTTTGTGCTTCCATTTCATAGTCTTCAATTATAATTACATTGTATATAATCTTGTATTTTCAATCAATATATTAAATACATTAATATCATTATTAATCATTTGACTATACTTTTATTCATTCATGTTTTCCAAAATGATCATATTTTACTTAATTTGTTTTATAACAATTCGTATCATCATCCCTGATCTATCCTAAAATCATTTTGTAGATATAATTAGAAAAGAATACATCTTTATATATTTATTATTTTCTAAAAGCCTACATATTTCATTACTATATTTTATTGTCTAACCATTGATAGAATAGATCCCAAATTTTATAAAATTGTTTATCATCTTGTTCTCTAATTTCAAATGTCAGTCTACTCATTTCAGCATATTCCAATATTTTCTTAATGATATACAAAAAGGAACAAACAGTTAGATATGGTGAAATATTGAATGAAAAGGGTGAACTTAAATCCATACAAAAACTAGAGGAACAAGGTATAAAAATGAATTGGTTTTCATATGTTCAAATAAATTTCACATGCTGTTGTGCAAATGGAGTAGACAACAGGTGGAAAGCATAGGCAGTTAGCAAGACACCCCCAATAAAGGAGTGGTTCCGCAGGTGGTGACCACAGACCACTTCTCAGTTCCTATGCTTTCTGGCTGATGGTTTGGTCACTTTTGAATACTGGCGGTGCGTTCACTCTAGTGCTAGCATAAGACGGAGTCTACAACCCACACAAGTGGCTCAGGTAGTGCAGCTCATCCAGGATGGCACATCAATGCGAGCTGTGGCAAGAAGGTTTGCTGTGTCTGTCAGCGTAGTGTCCAGAGCATGGAGGCGCTACCAGGAGACAGGCCGGTACATCAGGAGATGTGGAGGAGGGCAACAATCCAGCATCAGGACTGCTACGTCTGCCTTTGTGCAAGGAGGGACAGGAGGAGCACTGCCAGAGCCCTGCAAAATGACCTCCAGCAGGCCACAAATGTGCATGTGGGTGCTCAAACGTTCAGAAACAGATTCCATGAGGGTGGTATGAGGGCCCGACGTCCACAGGTGGGGGTTGTGCTTATGGCCCAACACCGTGCAGGACGTTTGGCATTTGTCAGAGAACACCAAGATTGGCAAATTCGCCACTGGCACCCTGTGCTCTTCACAGATGAATGCAGGTTCACACTGAGCACATGTGACAGACGTGACAGGGTCTGGAGACGCCATGGAGAACGTTCTGCTGCCTGCAACATCCTCCAGCATGACTGGTTTGGCAGTGGGTCAGTGGGGTGGCATTTCTTTAGGGGGCCACACAGCCCTCCATGTGCTCGCCAGAGGTAGCCTGACTGCCATTAGGTACTGAGATGAGATCCTCAGACCCCTTGTGAGACCATATGCTGATGCGGTTGGCCCTGGGTTCCCCCTAATGCAAGACAATGCTAGACCTCATGTGGCTGGAGTGTGTCAGCAGTTCCTGCAAGACGAAGGCATTGATGCTATGGACTGGCCCGCCCGTTCCCCAGATCTGAATCCAATTGAGCACCTCTGGGACATCATGTCTCACTCCATCCACCAACGCCACGTTGCACCACAGACTGTCCAGGAGTTGGGGGATGCTTTATTCCAGGTGTGGGAGGAGATCCCTCTGGAGACCATCTGCCACCTCATCAGGAGCATGCCCAGGCATTGTAGGGAGGTCATATAGGCACGTGGAGGCCACACACACTACTGAGCCTCATTTTGACTTGTTTTAAGGACATTACTTCAAAGTTGGATCAGCCTGTAGTGTTTTTTTCCACTTTAATTTTGAGTGTAACTCCAAATCCAGACCTCCATGAGTTGCTAAATTTGATTTCAATTGGTAATTTTTGTGTGATTTTTTTGTCAGCACATTCAACTATATAATGAACAAAGTATTTAATAAGAATATTTCATTCATTCAGATCTAGGATGTCTTATTTTTGTGTTCCCTTTATTTTTTTGAGCAGTGTCTATACGTGTGTGTGTGTGTGTGTGTGTGTCACCCACCCCTGACATAGAGGCCTCTTTGATTAGCTCACCTAAGGTGACTAATCACCTCATGAGAAAGATGGACGCTGTTGGGCAGCTTAGGGTTTTCTTAAGGATCTAATGGGCAGCTTGGCTGAGGAATTGGTTCAGCCTTGGGAGACTGTGGTCTTGAACTAGATTGCTCCTAAGTGGCCTCTTTGTGTGCCAGCCTTTGCTTTCTGAGGAGTTCTTGGACGTAAACACCATTGGAGGAAGAAATTGCCTGCCGAGTAAATTGAAAAAAAATTCAGGCAGTGGTTTTTCAGTCTTTTCTGGTCTTTGATCAGGCTTGACCTCTTAAAGGCTAGCAAGGAGGGCCATTTTGATTTAGAAGTCCCATAAACTGAAAAACTCTCTGATGGCATGCATAACCTTCCACCTGCTCAACCTTCTTCCGTGACCATTTGTCCTGCATTTCTTGAACTTCTGTTCATACTTTGGACCAGGGTTCGCCAACCTTTTGGACCTCAGGGACTACCAAACTCATAATTTTAAATCCCGCGGACCACTAATATGAATTTTGACTAATGGTGGCTTGGTGGGAAACATTGGTCGGGTCCATATTCCAGAGCTGCAGTAGTCAGAGGACTGGCCCTTTGGACATCCCAGAGCAGCTCCTCCTCCATCCGGATGCACTGGCCTGCCATGGACAGGAGGAGCTGCTCCGGGATGACCAAAGGGCTAGTCTTGTGACTACTGCAGCTCTGGAATTTGGGACCGACTTTCCCACCAATGTCAGCAAGCCATCTCAAGGTGGATTTCCCTCCCCCTTCATTGGTCTTACCTTCCAGTTCCAGCTCGCATGGCTCTACTTAGGGTTTGCACTTGGCCGAAGGGTAGAGGCCATGGGGTGGGCGGGCCATGTGGATGGCACAGCCTTGTGCTCCTGTGCAGTCTGGATTAATTTCTTTGGGGGAGTGCTTTGGGGGGGACATTTCTCTGAGGACCACCAAAATTTTCTTGCAGACCACCAGTGGTCCCCGGCCCACTGGTTGGTGACCAATGCTTTGGACTGCAGCTGCTTAAACTTGTCTTTCTTTGAGACAGAAGATGGATCATTCTGCCAGTCTTTGTAGGTCTAGTTCTTGGCCTGGAGGTCTGCTGAAATGTCTTTGTAGTTTTCATCAAACCAATCGTGATGTGGCTGGGTTTTCAGTTCAAGTACAGTTGTTGCACTGTGTGTGATGACATCTTTAAGCTTTTCAGGACAGGTTCCTACAAATGATAAATTGCTGGAGAGTTTTCCATTAAATGCATCTCGGAAGTATTGGATCTTTAAGATCTCACTGACATACTATGACAGAGTCAAGCATGTGCCAGTGTTTGGACCTGAGATGCATCCAGATAGATTTGTACTTGCTTGCATTGTGTTAGTGTTGCATAGGTTGTGTTCAGAGGCATCAGGATGTTGCAATTTAGTTTTCCCTTCCCATGCCTGCCAAGAACTCTGTCCCAGTTGTCACTGTCTGTCCCTATCCTAATGTTGAAGTTGCCCAGAATAACAAGTTTGTCACTAGTGGGAGTTATTCAAATAATCTGGTCTGGGTCTTGTAAAACCTTATCTTTGTCTGGATATGTGAGAAGATAGACTCCTCCACCAGAAATACTATCCTTCCCTGAACACTCCCTACATATTTAAGTCAATCTAGACTTAGTCATATTTATATTAAATCCAATAATGGAAGTTCTGTCGGTTTCTATGGGTTACTTGAAACATGACTAGATCTCATTGCAATGTTTGGTATGTCATGAAACGAGGGAAAAGAAAGGCTTTTAGGAAGCAGTTTATTATTATGGTTTTTAATCACGAATTTATTGATCAAAATAAATACATTCCAAATTAAAATTCTGAGTCATCCTGACAAATTATTCTAGTTTAATTAATACCTTTTGCATTGATTATAAATTATATACATTACTGCCTGCCTGGATTCGCAAGAATATCCCTTGGCTTCATATAACAGGCATACGAGGAATGCGTCATCTTTCCCCCTCAAACAGAATCAGTACTGGGAGAGGCATAACTTCAGTCCTGCAGAGCAAAGGGAGATGTCACAGCCTGTCCTTCTCCTGGGTAGGAAAATGTTATTTTTTTTTTTTTAAGAGGAAGCAGAAAACCGAGGAAATAGAGAAAGAAATTGTTGTGTCTGAGCTTGGGAAGGGAGGGTAACACTTTCCCTATTCTGATATCCAATACAGGGGTGGGCTGCTACCAGTTTGCCCCAGTTTGAGCGAATCTGTAGCTAACTGGTAGCTAATTTTATGGTCAGTTCGGCAAACCGGCAAATCCCACCCCCAGCTGGCCCCGCCCACCCCTCCCCTCCCAGGAGTCTCCATGTGGCCCATTTTGGGTACCAGATATGTGCAGGGCCCACATGGAGGCTTGGGGGAGGGTGGAAAACAGGCCTTCAGAAGGCCGGAAGAAGGCCATGTGGAGACTCCTGGGAGGGGAGGGAAGCTTCCAGAGCCCAGGGAGGGCAAAAAACAGGCCTCCCGGAAGTTCTGGAAGGCCAGAAATGGGCCTGTTTCCGGCCTCCACAGGGCTTCTGGAGCCTGGGGAGGCCATTTTTGCACTCCCGGAGGCTCGAGAAAAGCCTCCAGAGCCCAGGTAGGACAAAAACGCCTCCCCCCAGCCATGGTGCAGGAGGCCGATGTTGTAGAGCGGCGGTAAGATAGAGACAGACGCAGGCTTCAAGTTAACAGGCTTTATTCAGAGGAATAAAGGGTCGCCGCGGCTGCCAAGGCTAACTGGCAGTCAGCTGGCAGCGACAGCTGATGCCGTTTGACAGCTCCTTTTATAGCCGGCTGTCAAACGGCGTCAGCCAATGGGAGCGGTCGGCACTCTCATGCAGGTGGCGGACCAATGAGAGGACTTGTCAGTCTGTGAACACAGCAGCCGACTAGCCCATGCCCATCATGTTCACACCTACCCAGCAACCGGGCAGAGAAACAGTTGCTAAAATTTTTGAAGCCATCCCTGATCTGATAGTTGGTATTACCCTCAGTTAGCAAAATTGGGAGATCCAGAGGGAAAAAAGCGAAAACGACTTTGCTCATCTCTAAGAAAAAGTGCAGCGAACTAGGTAGAACTTGTGCTAAGTTTTAGGTTATAGTTTCTGTGTGTCTTTATGTGCAGTATATTTTATAACATTGAATAAGTTCCGTCATTATATAAACTTGTGACTTTTATATATAAATTAGATTGTATCGACTTTATTATTTTTTCCTTGACAAAATCTTTTGCCTCTGTTAAGAACTGGTACCTGGGGGAGTTGTAACATATCAATACCATCTAACGTTTTAAAAAAACAATTTTGAAGTTTAACCAGCTTTCCAGATATTGCTTATAAATTAGGCATCTCTATACCCTAGGTCGTGCAGCACAGCATAATTACAATCTTAAAGTTTGAAATATACTTCCCTTTTCATTTTAAAAACGAAGTTTTATTTTATCTCTTATTTTCCATGACTGTGTGGGGATGGGGTGGAAGAAGGCTGATGTTGCTAGTCACATATTTCAGTGTTGTGCACTCAGGAAATGGCATTAGAGCAAGCACAGCATTTATTGTATTGCTATTTTTTATTCACTCAGAAGGCAGAAAAGAAAACTCTGTCACTCTCGTGCCCTGGAGGTGAGCAAGAAGCAAATGAGCAGTGAGAAAGCCCTTTGGAAGACAGGCAGGGCAGCAGAAACTACCAAACTGCTATGTTAGTACAAAATGTAGGAAGAAGATGCAAAGATCTTTAGGATCTGTAGGAGAGCAAGTTTGAGAGATCCACTCCTAAATACATACTCTTTATTTAGATACTGTAGTGGAATAACCCTTTTAATTACATATCCCTCCCATCTATGCATAAGTGATAATTTAGTACTCATGTGCATTTGGAATATAATGTACATTGCAAGCTCAAATTACCATTTTAATATTCTTGTTAAAGATTGATTGCTATTGTTCAAAGCTGCTATTCCCTTTATTTCTCTATTCACCCTGATTTGAAATGATTATGTGTTGGAGAAATGGGAGGGAATCAGGTTAACTACTCATGGTAAAAAGCTTTTCTCTGTTTCAATTGGAACATCCCTTGTTCTAGTGTATTAAGAGAAATGGTTTGTAACATTTTAATTTTATACTAGATCTGCTGACAGAAATGGGTGTCAAGAATGATTAATAAGCAGTGTTTTAAATAGCTACCAATAGACAGCAGGAGAGTTTTCAACAAGACTTGAACAAAATTGGCTTTCCACTTTTGACTTCCATTTGTATTCTGTTTTTTTTTTCTCATTTGAATGTAAATCTGTTGATTTGCTTTCCAACTGTTGTTTATGTAGTGCTATATATTGAAAGAGTACTTAATGTTTGAAGAGCGCCGTGCAATTAGTTGACTGTGGATGTTGTTAACACAATCCAGATATCTGAATATGGGAATCAGGTGATATCAGAGAGATTTTCTTGAGCCTTTGCCTGCTATAAATTTCCCAGATCTCTGATTGCTCTCTGCTTCAGCATTGAAGAAAGAGACAAGATTGACCAGGGATTTTCTATTCTTAATTCTAAAGTATATAACAACAACAATTTCTTGGCCTACAAGAAAGACCAAATGAAGACCAGAATGGAGGCATGGGGAGACAAAGCACTGCATGGCCAGTATATTAAATAAATAGCAGGTAAAGCAGATAATAACAAGACCTGGCAATGGCTAAGAGAAGGAAAGTTGAAGAAAGAGACTGAGGATTAATTCTGGCTGCATGAGACCTAACCCTTAAGGACAAATGTATATAAAGCCAGAATTGAGAAGATGGCAACAGTAAGTGCCACCTATGCAAAGAAGCTGAGGAAACAGTAAGCTGCTGCAAGAAGATTGCACAGACCAACAGTGGCATGACAAAGTAGCAGCAATGGTGCACTGGAAGATCTGCAAGAAATATCATTTGCCTGCAAACAAGAACAGGTGCGACCATAAAATAGAGAAAGATATAGAAAATGAAGAAGCTAAATTGCTCTGGGACTTTAGAATTCAAACAGACAGGCACCTGCCACGTAACATCCCAGACGTAACTATTGTCGCTAAGAAAGACAAAGAAGTCTGGATAGTGGATGTTTCAGTACTAGGAGACAGCAGAAGAGAAGAGAAAGAATTGGAGAAGATAACAAAATACAAAGACTTATAAATAGAAGTAGAATGACTGTGGCAAAGGCAAGACAAGCAAGAGTAGTACAAATAGTAACTACTCTTGGGTGCAGTCCCAAAACAACTGGAGCACCACTTGAACACCATTGGCATTGACAAATTTGCCATTAGTCAATTGCAGAAGGCAGCTTTACTTGGAACAGCCTTTCATCCTGCAACAATATCTGTAACACTATGAAACATCCAGATCTGCCCATCCCAGGTCCTTGGTAAGGACTCGTAGGTAGATAAAAATGCCAAACCCAGTCTGAACATCTGGCTGACTGTGCAATGTTGTTGTTGTTGTTGTTGTTGTTGTTGTAAAATCATGCATTGGAAGTTTGTCAGAAGCTTGGGTTCAAATGCAGCAAAAATTATTGGGAACACCAAATTGACAAAGTTCTTGAACATGAACAGGTCAAGATGTTATGGGACTTTCAAATTCAAACAGACATTTGGTCCACAACACACCTGACATAACTGGTGGAAAAGAAAAAAATCTAGTTTGTTGATATTGCAATACCAGGTAATGCCTGAATTAAAGAGAAACAACTAGAAAAAATAACAACATACCGTTATCTACAAATTGAAGTTGAGTGATTGTGGTGGAAGAAATCAATAATTTTACCAATAGTAATGGGAGCCCCTGGTGCAATACCCAGGAATAACTAAAGGGTTGCCTAGATACATGGAAAATTTGAACTTATTAGACCTGAATATTCTGACAGCAGAAAACTCCATCTTAAAACCCCCTGTCTATATACCCAGACATTAGCTTAACAGCTCTTAGGTCCTTGGTTAGGACTTAAAACTGTTAAATTTTACCCAACCCAGACCGTGAATCGAATTGAAGTTTAAATCTCAAACAATAACAATGGCGACACCTTAACAGATCTTTGGTCCTTAATTAGGATCTGAATTATTGTTTTTAACAGTCCCAAACTGTGAATTGAATTGAAGATTAAATATTAAAATAGGTGAGCAACATCTTTGAATATTGTCACCTTTGCAATATGCTAGTAAGGTAAGACAACTCTTACAACTATCACTTACAACTACTACATAGAGATTGTGACAAAAAAGTGTCAATGGTCCTCTAAAAAGTTTATGTCAAAGGCAAGATTTATCTCAGTGTTTGTACATTTGCATAATAAGAGTTCATAGAATACCACAATTCATTGTCACCAAAACAGTCCTCATAGTTTTCCTGGTGCAGAAAAATACACATTAAGCTGTAGAAACAGCTTTATAGATGCCAGCTTGCCCACCTGCAGGTTTTATCTTTTTTGGTCTGAGTTGATTGCTTCAGCTTTTCTACTGCAGTTGTGTCATTGATCAATTTCACTATAGGCTTTCCCCCACCCTTCCAGGATGTAAACGTCAGTGCCGGTCAATGAGAATATGCCATTTAGATAATGCTCTTGAAGAGTTATATGTGGGAGACAGTTGAGGAAGTAATAATGGCAATGCATCAGACCAAAAAAAGAGAGCAAGACTGATGATGAACAGGAAGAAAGCGAGACTGGGATAATAAGAAAAGGCAGGGAACTGCTACATGCACTAAGGGAAGGAGTAGGCAATGAAAAGCTGCTTCTGGAAAGTTACTTTTCAAAAAAGTTTTAGTTTTTTTTTAAAAAAATGCTTTAATTATAAAAGTTCAAAAGAACTTTTCCTTGCCTTGCAACACAAACTCCCTCCTAAAAAAAAAGGAAACATTCCTCTTTGATAATGCTGGAATTGGAACGCAGTTCAATGAAATTTAGAGGGCAGCAGATCCATTGCCAGTGTGATTAATTGTCCAGATAAAGCACAAGTTATCCAATCAGAGATTGTGGTGACAGCCAATTTATTATTTCATGTATAACTCCAGTACTGATTTTAGATAAGCAAAAAAAGAGTTCTTTTTTTCCCAAGCATTTAAGGTAAGAAACCAGAATTGGGAAATCTTGGTTTACCCTTTCCCTTTGCAGCAATGTCCTTCTTGCACAGTATCAAAACTAAAGAAATTGTTTTACTTTTGCAATATCCACCATCACTGTTTATCCTTAATTTCCCATCACTCGTTTCTTTGTGATAAATTCTTGCCTCCCAAAGTTCTATTTAAAAAAAATTCCATGGGTGCTGAGCTATTGACGCTTATGCTATTTGTGTTGCTTGTATTTTCTTATGTGTTTCTTTCAAAAATCATTCTAGATACTGGCTGGTGGCTAAGTTAGTTCAATTATCTGCCTAGCTTAAGGACAGTGTGCATTTGAACAACGTATGATAGGAAAACACAACAGCATAAGAGAACAATTGGCTTTTGATCCCTTTGAAGTTCCAAAGGCTTCTAATTGACTACTGTTGGAAACAAAATGTTTGACTAGATGGATTTCTGTTTTGATCTCTTAGCTCCCCTTCCATGAGCTAGATAGGTGAATTGGCAAGGGGTTCTCTGGGTTGCTGCAAAAGCCCAAGATTACTTTGAAGATCTATTGTACCAGAGTAATTATTTTCAAATAAGATGAAAACAATAATTTTTCTCTTAGAGTTGGAGATTTTATGTAAATCCTCATTCAAAATAGGCACATTTTAAATAGTGAATCCATTTTATCTTTTTTAACCCACAAGAGTCAATGTGTGTTATGATAAACTCTGAGGATTGACCAAATAAGATAGCCTTATTGACTGATTGAAATACTTTCTGCAATCCTGCTGGTCAGAACAGAAAGGAATTTGCAACAAAGTCCAATTTGCTCTTTTTAGGGCAGCCCTCCCCAAATTATTATCCCTCTGTTGAATTCAGCACCATGTGTCCTGCCTGCCCTTCGTATAAAATATCAAAATCCAAACCTAAATAGAACAATTCTTATTTTATGAAATAAAATCCAAATAACTACTTAAATTATGAACTAATGTAATTAGAAAGTATGTGAACAGGGGTGAATGGCTCAGCAGCTAAAGATACAGCTTGTCAGCTGGAAAACTGACAGCCTGGGTTTGAGACCAGAGTGCTGCACGATGGGATGAGCTCCTGTTACTTGCCTCAGCTCCTGTCCACCTAGCAGTTCAAAACATGCAAATACGAGTAGAAATAAATAGGTACCACTTTGGTGGGAACTAACAGCACCCTGTGTGCCTTGGCATATAGTCATATTGGCCACATGATCACAGAAGTGTCTTTGGACAATGCTGGCTCTCTTGGTTAAGGAACAGAGATGAGCTCCGTCCCCTCAGAGTCTGAAATGGATAGGGGAAACTTTCACCTTACAAACAATGTGACTAAAACTGCATAGATAAAGCTTATGTTTAACTTTATGGACAACAATAAACTCACGGACAACAATATCACAGAAATCAGATTTTGAGGAAAATAAAACAAAGCAATGGATGAATTCCTTGCTTTATCTTTAGTACTAAACAAGACTTCGCAGGAACTGATATCTCTTAGGTTGTACAATATTTTTCATAACCTGTATGATGTTGCCTGAGTATAAAATTGTAATTTCATGCTCATTCCATACTGCCATTTATTTATAATTCATTACTTTGCTATATTGTTATTCTTATTTTTTGCTGTTTCTTACTAGCTTTCTCAGTGCTTTGGTCACATTTATTTTTGTAAAATAAACAGTCTGCTTCTATAGGTGATCTGGCCTAATTCTAATTTCAGGTCTAGTCTAGATAAACTGGAGTGCAGATAAACTGGAGTGCAAATAAACTGGAGTGCTGAAGATACACTAAATGTATCCTTTAGGAAAACCTCTCCCCAGAAGTAGATTATTTTGATCTGTAATTGCTGAATAAATGTCTGTTTTAACATGTCTTGAGAAGGCAGGCTCCCTATAATATAAAATGTGTTTCAAACTTGACAACTTTAAGATTCAGTTCCCAGAATTCCGTAGTCTGCATGCCTTAAAGCATTGACCTAAGACATGTGATCATTTGTATATAAAATCTACTTAACTTGTGTTTTTATTCATTTATTTTTATCCTGCTTTTATTATTTTTATAAATTAGTCAAGGCAAAGAACATACTTAATACTCCTTCCTCCTTCTAGTTTTCTCTCAACAACAGGTTGAGTTGAAGACAGGTTGAGTTGAAAAAGAGTGACTGGACCAAAATCTCCAAGGCAGCTTTCATGCCTAAGGTGGGACTAGAACTCGTGGTCTCCCAGTTTCTGCCAGGTGCCTTAACTATCACTAGATTAAATTGGCCTAGTTATTTCTGTCTTCAGAGCAGGGGTCTCCAACCTTGACAATTTTAAGCCTGGAGGACTCCTACTCCCAGGAATTCCTGCTTCAGAGTAGTGCAGGATTGCTATCTTGAGAGAAGCACCACCTGGAGTGAAGTTGCTTCTTCCCTCCGGTGCTATGTTCCTCCCATTCCGGCTTCTCCGGAACAGTGTTGCGTCTTCCTCTAGCTTTGGCAGTGGATGCCCCAGCCAGCCTATTGAGCTGCAAGCCTGCTTCATTTAAAAATATGCATCATTTTCATACCATGGAGGCTAATTGGCTAATTTACTAGCTGTCTTTGGATGCTGCTGAGCCAATAATGGCACTGATAAAAAGCCAATGCCTTAATGTTCCAATGCCTTGGTGAGTCAGGTAATCCACAGGTAGCATCTGATTAGATTAGCTTGATTTTTAGGCTGACGCTTGGTGGAACAGCAGATGCAGTATTTTCTGAAAGCAGACATGGAAGTTGCAGAACAATGTACACTAGTACAGCATACATAATACACTGTTTCTGGGAGTTGTTAGTGGCTTGTTTTGACCATGGACTATCCATGATGGTACTTTGTTGGAAACTATAAAAGAAGCCTGCTGTTGTGTTTAAATACTCCTGCAATAGTTACCATCTGCTCCAGGAACTAACTGGAAAAGACATCTTGTAATATAGTACCTGTGCTTTCCATGCCAATGTAACAGGTGCTGGTTATAGGTGTGCTTTCTTGAAAGCCTCCCTTGACTATGATAGTGCAGATGGATGAAGTGGTCCAACCGCCCAACAATTGCTGAAGGCCAGCAGCGCATCACAATTTTCCCCAGCTTTGGGGTCAAATCAGCAGAGCATGAATCGGAGATTTCAGTTCTGATTCCCTTTTTATTCTTTTATTGTTTAAGTAATTCTGAAGGAAATATGTTGTTATACATTGCTTGTTTATACCTTTTGGTCCTTTTCATCTTTTGTATGCTACCCAGAGTCATGCCTGAGTTGGACAACTATATAAATGCTTAAGCTAAATATATTTATTTATTATAATAAATATGGTGATAATCCGCTTGGAGTTGCCCGGAGGTAAGATGGGAGGCCAATAAATTTTTTAAATAAATAAATAATCCCATCACTAGTGGAGTTCTGCATGCGGGTTTGGAGGCTGCGGTAAAAATCAGAGTATTTGAATTCTTTGGTTAATAGCTTGCATCTTTTCTCTTAAACATTGCTTTCCTCCAATAAATACTAAGAACGTTCCTATAAAATGTGCTTGAACATGATTTCCCTTTGTACATTAGGAGAGAAGGAAATAGCAGCACTAAAGAAGTTGTATATAGATTTTGTTATATTTCTATTGAAAATATCTAGCTCTAAACAATAAAACTGGGAACTGAATTAAGATATTAAATATATTTGCTTGTGGAAAAGGAATTGACATAATAGTTCAAAAGAATGATCATAGTTGGTTATTTAAAACTTATTTCATTATTTCTTTTAAAACTGACATTTTCCAGATTACAAAAATGAGTCAACTGGATTGAGATGGGCAGCTGTAGAAGTAGAATAAATAAATAAACAAACAAATAAATAAACACAAATAGCCTTTTAAAAGAAAATTGAATTCTGTGAATGTAACCTGAAACTAGCAATTGGATTTTAGCCTAAGGAAAGCTAGATATTAAAGATAATACATTTTTTTTATATCCCTGCATTAATGTGATGTTAGCATGCTGAGTTCATTGAACGCTCGAGGATTTTTTAATGTGCTCTGCTGGATACTTTGAAGACATTTTGATTCCTATAACAGAAATTTAAATCCTAGTTTAAAGTTTTAATGTGCATACAGGTAGTCCTCACTTACCAGTGGTAATTGGGATTAAGAACTCCACCACTAAGCGACATAGTCATAAGGCACAATGTCACATATCTGTGCAGACTTACAAGAGCAATTCCAGAAGTCCCAGTTGCTATTGTTAGGTGAATCCTGCAAGGTTTCTGTGTCCCGCAATCACTTGATTGCGATTTGTGACCTCTTGTTGGCATCTCTATTGATTTTGTTTGTGGGAAGCCAGCCAAAGAGTGATCATGCAACGAGATATGATGTCATGATACTCAGTTGACAAAGCATCGAAATTGTAATCATGTGGCATGGGATTACTGATGCTGTGAGGCCCGTCACGAGTACTCCTTGTATAGCAATAGCAATAGCAGTAGCAGTTAGACTTATATACTGGTTTATAGTGCTTTACAGCCCTCTCTAAGCGGTTTACAGAGTCAGCATATTGCCCCCAACAATTTGGGTCCTCCTTTTACCCACCTCAGAAGGATGGAAGGCTGAGTCAACCTTGAGCCTGGTGAGATTTGAACTACCAAATTGCAGGCAGCCGGCAGGCAGTAGAAGTAGCTTCCAGTACTGCACCATAACCACTGCGCCACCGTGGCTCATATTGACTTTGTTTAGCACTGTGGCATCTTTAAACAGTCAGTGAATGAATGGACTTTCCTGAGGACTACATGTAGTACATCTAACATGTATTGCTCGCACACATATGTGAGTGTCAGGTTCTAGTATTCTGATCTATTTGGTTTGTGCAGCCAAAAAGGAGAACTCAAGAAAGGGCTGAAGAATGTATACAGTCCCTAAGAAGGACTCTTTCCCATGACAAAGGGCCTGGTTACTTGGGACACCACCTGCCCAGTCAACTTGAGTCATTGGGATTGACATGCTCCACTGCTCCAGGTTCCTTCAATTGAAAAACATCATCTTCCCAAATCAGACATTCTCTGTAGCAATGTCTGCCCTCTGGAATAGAAGGTCTGCCCTCTCCTCCACTGAAATCTGAATGGCCCCCATTCTGCTGCTGTTTAAAATAGCTGTGGAGACCTGGCTCTTCGTTCAATGCGTTGGTGAGGGAAAGTGGGACTATTCATCATGCTTGCCATCTTTTACCTTTAGTTTATGTGTTTTATTGATTTATTGTCTTATTGTTGTGAGCTGCTCAGAGTCATTGAGACTTGGGTGAAATGCAAGTTTACTGAATTATTATCATTATGGATTGTCACACAGCCAGACAGATGTTTAGACTGGATTTGACATCTTTATCCATCTATCAAGACCTTCCCAGGAACTTGGAATAGGCAGATGTTTGATTATGCTAAATATATTGTTATAGGATGTAAGCTGTTCCAAGTAAAGCTGCCATTTGCAATTGATTGATGGTAATTTTGTCACTGTCAAAACCTATGGTGTTCAAGTGATGCTCCAGATGTTTTCTGATTGTATCTGTGGCAATTAATACTATTGGTACTATCTTTGCTTTCTTTTGCCACAGTTCTACTTCTGTTTGCAAGTATTTGTATTTTGTGATTTTCTCCAGTTCTTTCTCCTCTATTTTGCTGTCTCTAAGTCCTGCAATGTCCAGATTTTTTTGTCTTTTCTTGTCAACAATTGTTCAATCTGGGGTGTTAAGTATCAGTGCTTGTCTGTTTGAATTCTAAGGTCCCAGAGCCTGTTAACTTTTTCATTTTCTGTTACTTTGATGCTTTTGTAGCCCCACCAATTCTTGCTTGCAGACAAGAAGTATTTTTGCTGATCTTCCAACGCACCAATGTTGCTGCTTTGTCATGCTGTTGTGTGTAGTCAGTCTATGTGGTTCTCTTGTAGCAGCTAACTAGCTGGTCCATTGTTTCTTCAGCTTCTTTGTAGAGGTGGCATTAGCTGTCTGTTGCTGGCTTCTCGATTCTGACCATATGTGCTCATTCTCAAGGCTTTATCTTTGCAGATAGAATTAGCCCCTTAGCCTTTCCAGGTCTTGTTGTTTTTGCTTGGCCTACTTTTTTTAAATGCACTGGTCATGTAATATCCTACCTTGCCATATCTCTTTTCTGTTATTAGTTCAGTCATTCTTCTGGCCAATTTGCTTTTTTCCAGTACTCAATAGGCTTTCCTAGCATATGAGCTTCAATGCATCTTCATCACTATCCTTCAGATATTCTTCCAATGCCTTTTTTCCTTCTTCTTCAACTGTCTGGTGCACTTGCAACATTCCACGTCCACCTGTTTATTATATTATATTATATTATTGACAGAGGAATCACTTGAATGATAAACAGTAGTGGGGATAGTGAGTCTCCTTCAAAACTTCCTCTCTTTGATATTAATTCCTCCCAGTCTATCACCATTGACTAGGAACTATGTCTTCCATTCTGCCCTTAATCTTTGCACAAAGCTTCTGATGTTTCTGTGTCTTACATTTGATTATCCAATCACATGGCAGTGTATTATTGTTGTTGTTCACTTGACTTACAGTTGAAGATAAACAAAGGCATGAACCTGTTTACACAATCTTCTGCATGTTAAATTGCTTTCAAAGAACCCACATAAGGTCAGTGCAGTATCTTCCCTATGGTCTTGACAGTAGTTATCTGGATTGTCTTTCTTTAGAAAACTCTACTTTAGAGTTTGTTTTCAAGATTTCCCTATATGGATATCTTGCCCAGTATCCGACTAGCATTTGTTATTAACTGTTGAAGCAATCTCATTTTTGTTGATTCATTTCTGATTTACTCTTCGTTTGTGCTTCAGAATTGGTAAACATTAGCCTCTCAATCTGATTTAAGTGACATCATTTTAAGCAGGAGCAGAAAGGAAATCTGTTCAAATATAAATGTCTTTGCTTTTTAAAATTATTCTGGCTCTGTTAGGAAGAAACCATGCAAATGGTGGAGAAGCTAACTGGAAGCTGACAGGAAAAAATATTAGAAGTGTGGGAAGATTCTAGGTCTTTTGGCAACCAAAGAATGTGTTACGCTGATTATTATTATTGTTGTCAGGAAACACAGGAAAATGTGTTTCTAAAGTATCTCAGAAATAGCATGACCAGAATGGGCGTTGGTCTTACCTGACACGCCATTTCTAGTCGAGCTGCGAGGATCATCCAGAGAGTGGGAGGTGCTCCAGTCTGCGTCTGTGTAGGCTGGGCTTAATCATTAGGGAACGCTCCGCCCTCTGTCACATGGTCCCTTGTAGCCTCCCAGTTTATGCGAAGTCGAGAGAGGAGGAAAGTCGTCTAACTCTCATCTAACTAGACCTAAAGTATCATTGGCTGAAACAAGGTTCCCCCAGACGGAAAAAATTAAAAAGGGTGGGGCTGGATGATCCTCGCAGCTCGACTAGAAATGGCGTGTCAGGTAAGAACAACGCCCATTCTCCCTCGAGCTGCTCGGATCATCCAGAGAGTGGGACATACCAAAGCTTGGCTGTCCTACGGGAGGGAATCCGTCTGGGGTGGAAGCTCCCCTGGGTCCTCGATGACCCGCTGGAGGACTCGTCTACCAAACGAGGCCTCAGCCGACGCAAAGATGTCAATCTTATAGTGCCTAATGAAAGGGGAGGGGGAAGCCCAAGTGGCGGCCCGACAGATGTCTGAGATTGGAGCCTGGGTGGCCCAGGCCGCAGAGGTGGCCGCACTCCTGGTGGAATGCGCCGTAATCCCACTGGGAACTGGCAAGGCCTGAGACGAATAAGCCTTGGCGATGGTGGCTCTGATCCATCGCCCGATGGTGGAAGGGGACACCTTGTGGCCTAAGGACTTGGGCTGGAAGGAGAGAAATAAAGACTCTGACCTTCTAAAGGGTTGTGTGCGGTTAATGTATATGCGGAGGGCCCGCCTGACATCTAGGGTGTGCCATTGTTTCTCCCTTTCCCGCGAAGGATGGGGACAAAAGTTCGGGAGTGTAAGCTCCTGAGCCCTGTGGAAGGCTGAATTGACCTTGGGCAAGAAGGTCGGGTCGGGGCGTAGAACCACCCGATCGGAATGGAAGATACAGAGGTCCTTTCTCACCGAAAGGGCAGCAATCTCCGAAATTCGGCGAGCCGAGGTAATTGCCACCAGGAATACTACCTTAAAGGTCAAAATTTGGAGAGAGGAGGTCTGGTGAGGGCCACCAGGACCTTGTTAAGGTCCCAAGTGGGGTACCGGTGCACAACAGGGGGACGGAGGTTAGTAGCCCCCTTAGGAAGGCCCTGATACGGGATGGTGAGAGAGGGACCCAGATTGTCGCCGGAGATGACAGTTGAGAGGGCCGCTACCTGGCGTCTCAGGGTATTAGGTGAGAGACCTTTTTGAGCCCATCCTGGAGAAAATTCAGAATCTGGGCCACCGAAGGCAAGAGCGGGTTGACCATGGATGAATGGCACCACCTGCAGAAGCTGACCCAGGTGGCATCGTATATCCGATTGGTTGAAGGCCGTCTGGCGGCCAGGATCGTGTTAATGACCTGGTCAGATAAATTCTCCTTCCTCAACTTTTCCCGCTCAACCTCCACACGGTTAGTTGGAGCCATTGGGGCTCCGGATGTTGAATGGGCCCCTGAGACAGGGAGATCCTGTCCGGAGGGATTCTCCACGGGGGAGACACCGAGAGGTTGCGGAGGTCTGCAAACCATGGTCGCCTAGGCCAGTAGGGGGCCACCAAAATCAGATCTGCCTTCTCCTGGATCAGTTTCTGAATGACCCTGGGAAGCAAAGCTAACGGGGGGAAGGCATACAGGAGTCCGGGGGGCCACGGACAGCGAAGTGCGTCGTGATTCTCGGCCCCGGGGGAAGGGAATCTGGAGAAGAACCGAGGGAGCTGGGTGTTGCAGGGGGATGCAAAGAGGTCCACTAACGGGAGACCGAAGATCATGGTCGCCTCCCTGAAAAGGGATGGATGAATGCGCCACTCGGACTGGTCCACGGTGGCCCTGCTTAACCAGTCCGCTCGGGTGTTTGAGGCCCCCGAAATGTGTTCTGCTTTGATCGAGAGGAGGTGACGCTCTGCCCAACGGCAGAGTCTCTCGGCCTCTCTCATCAACCGAATAGACTGGGTCCCGCCTTGCCTGTTGACATGGGCCTTGGCGGTAACGTTGTCCGTGAGAATAAGGACGTGCCGCCCACGTACCTGAGGCAGGAAGTGGCGGAGGGCCAGGTGGATGGCGTGGAGCTCCAGCCAGTTTATGCTGCAGGCCCACTCTGCATGGGACCATTTGCCCTGTGTTGTAAGGGACTGGAAGTGAGCGCCCCAGCCGCTCAGGCTGGCGTCTGTGGTGATGATGAGACGCTGGGGATCTTTGAAGAGATGACCCCTGTTGATGGCAGGGTTGGTCCACCAGAGGAGAGACGAGAGGACCTTTGGAGGTATCTTGATGGAGGATTTTGAGTTGCTTCTGCCGGACCTTTGAAACGGAAGCAGGAGCCACTGCAGGGACCTGGTATGAAGACGGGCCCAAGGAATAATAGAGATGTATGAAACCATTTTTCCCAGTAATTTAGATAAATCTAACAGAGAAGCCCTCCTTGATCGGCGAATAACCTGAATTGAATTTCGAATACTCTGGAGCCTTTCCGGGAAAGGAACACTTTTTCCTGCACCGTGTCAATGATGGCCCCCAAGTGGGCAATTCGGGTAGAAGGGACCAGTTGGCTCTTTTTTGGTTGACCAGGAAACCATGGGCGTGGAGGGCGGAGAGAGTAGTCTTGGTGTCCAGCTCTGCTTGGGATTGTGAATGGGACAGCATGAGGATATCATCCAGATAGCAGTGGAGCCGGACTGGGCAGTCCCTTAAGCGAGCTGCCAGGGCCGCGAGGATCTTAGTGAAAACTCTGGGAGCTGAGGCTAACCCAAAGGGAAGGGCCACATACTGAAAATGGTGGTGATTTTAACAGAATCTAAGGAATTTAGAGTGTGAAGGCCGAATTGGGATGTGGAGGTATGCCTCAGAGAGGTCTATAGAAGATAGCCAATCTCCTTGCCTGGTACCCTGCAAAATGGATTGGAGGGTGTGCATTTTGAATTTGCGGGGGTTTAGGAAGCGGTTGAGCCGTTTGAGGTCCAGGATAGCCCTCCATCCCCCCAAGGACTTGGGAACCACGAAGAGGTGGGAATAGAAACCCTGCCCTCGCTGAGAGGGGGGAACTGGCTGGATGGCCTGGATGGAGAGTAAGTGATGGATGGCCGCATCCATTAATTTGCGTTTGGAGGGGTCCCTAGAGGGGGGAGATGACATGAAGAACTCGGGAGGTTGAGAGTTGAACTCCAGAGCGAATCCAAACCTGATGGAGTCCCTGACCCATTTGTCGGAAGTGGTAGAATCCCACAGGTCGGCGAAATGCCTCAGCCGACCACCAATGGGGGAAAAAGACAGGATTCATTTGGAGCGCCGGAAGGGTCTCCCCGGAACCCCTGAAGGGACGCTTAAATCCTCCGCCCCTCCTATTTCGATCGCTCGGGTCGGAACGATCCTGGGAATATGATGCTGTATACGAGGGAGGTCTCGGGTACCTGGGGGAAGGGGGACTGGTAGAAGGACCGGGAGGATCCTCTTCGAAAGGGCTGAGGGGCTCGGGAGTCAGGCCTCCGAAAAAGAGGAGGAAGGAATTTCTTCTTTCCCTAGTTTCGGCCAAGAGAGGGTCCAGGGCCGGCCCAAAGAGCTTCTCCCCTTTAATGGGGGCGGATGCCAGCTTGACCTTGTTCTTCACGTCCGCCTGCCATGGTTTGAGCCAGAGCAGGCGGCGGGCAGTGACCTGGGATGCTAACGCCCGGGAGGCGAATTTAACCGAATGGTACGTGGCGTCCGCTGAGAACTCTGCCGCCGCTGTGATTTTGGCAATGTCCTGCAGCGCCCGTGTATTGGATGGAGGGATGTGGGCCTTCAGTTGACGGAGCCACCGGATAGAGGACCTGGTAAAGAAGGAGGCTGCGGTGGCGATCTAATTGCCCAGGCGTCGGCTAGATGAGCCCGCCGCAAGGCCAATTCAGACCTCCTATCCTCGGGTTTGAGGGCCTCCAGTGGGTCACTTGGGGAGGAGGAAGAGGCGAGACCAACAATGGGCTCGTCCATCTCCGGGGTATTGAGGAGGGAGCAGAAATCCGGTTCGAGGTTGAAAGAACCTCTTATCCTGTGTGGATGGGGCCGGAGGAGCCCCCGTAAAACCCAGTTGGTTGGAAACCAGATCGTGGAAAATGGGAGGAGCGGGAATCACATCCTCGGCCACCACGGGCTGTTTGAACATTGCGTCCTCCGGTTCCTCCCCAGAGGAGTGGGGGACAGGGGAAGTTGAGTGGCCAGGCCCGAGGTGTTCTTGGCCTTAAACAAGATGGATTTAAACATGTGGGGCTTGAATAACCCCACAAAGGAAGGCTGGACGGGGTAAGGCCCTCGTCCTCCGACAACTCTGCTTCCATCGGGTCTAAATCTGAAAAGGGTTCCCCATGGAAGGTGGATCCCCATTCAAGGTGCTCCTCCTCCTCCCTGTATTGGTCTAAAATTTCCATTCCCTCCTCCGGTTCCCTTTCTGGAAGAGGGCTGGCCCCCGGGAGGGTACCTGACCAGGAGCAGGGTCCAGGGCGGGCATGGACCTAGTTGGCACCGGTTCTTGCGCGGGAACCATCTGAGGAAGGCTTGATCCGGCCATCTGCTGCATGCCTTGAGCTATCCCCTGTCGAATAGCCTGCTCCATCCAAGTTCTCATGTACTCAGGCATCTCGATCATGGGTGGGTCCTCCTGTCTCAGGCCAGCGGCCGTGGGAGTGAAGGTTGCTTCAGGCATCCGGCTGGTAGCTGGTCCAGGGTCGTGAGACTCCTGGGATGAGCTGTGCCTGGAGAGAGGGGAACAAACTGGAGGGGGGGGTGCCTGGAAGTAGAAGGGGCAGCTGGGGGTGATGGTTGAGTCACCCTAGAGCGCCTATCGAACTCCCTCTCTAGTGCCTTATGACGCCTTAAAGCGTCCCTTTGAGAGGCCTTAGAAGTCTCCTGAGAGGTTTCCTTAGCCTGTCTGCGCACATGATGGGACTTAGATTTCGCCTTCAAAGAATGGCGGGAGTTAGGGATATCATCTGCAATGGTAAAACAACAGAAATATCAAAATGAATATATAGAAATATATATATATGTGTGTGTGTGTACAGGCGGTTGGCACGCCTAGGATACGACCTGGGTAAGGCCGGGTATCCAGAAACTGGCCCGCGCCCCCTTTTGGAATTTGCAATGAATAATCTGAAAATATGACCAAAAAAGTTTTTTTTTTTTTTTAACTGCCACAGATATAGACTTTTAATGTACAATTATATCCCACCAGGATAAGGATCCAGGAAGACACACTGCAGCGACAGTGATGGAAGCTAGGTCTCTCTAAGCAAATCTGAGAGAGAAAAAATGCCAATTGAATGAGATTGGATTACCAATGTAAGGAAATATGCAGATATTCTGTATTAGACTGAATAACAACCTCGCAGTTGGTAAAAGGAAGAGAAGCCAATCAGCCAAATCAACGCCAGCAATACAAGGCCTCAGGCAGCTTGCCCCCCCTCAGGGAGGGAGTGGCTGCTTTTCTAATTCCCCACCCTGAGATCTGCTGCGGAAGCCAACACTTACACCAACCATTAACAGAGTAAAGAGTAAAAAACAGCTTTCTTTTTCCCCTCTGGGAGAGGGAGATAGAGAGATCAGCCCTACTAGGCCTGGGAGCCTAAGCCTAGGGCCAGCAGAACGTCGCAGCAATAGGAGGCCTGCAAAATGTCGCCCGGCCACGAGGCGGCACCCAAAATGGCGGCCGCCTGGAAATCGAAAGTGAAAGGCAGAGCGGGCGGCTCAGGGTGGGTGCATCCTGCAAGCCACGAGGGCGAGGACGCTGAAATTGGCGTTAGTGGGGGGAAAACCAGAATAAAACAGGCTCCAGACCTTAGAAAGGCACCAAGACAGCAAGGCAGGAAAAAAAGAAATAAACGGCAGAGAGCGGGGTGGGTGGGGGTGCGGGGGGTGTTAGCACTAAGTGCTGCTAAGCTGCCCGCCCAGCCCCCTGGGGGCAAAAAACGCACACCCCTAAGTCTCAAGACACCCCCAGATGCGCAGAGGCTAAGGGAATAATAAGCTTAAATCAAACCTGAACTGAAATATTATCCTGCTTGAATCAGCCAAAGAATGGGAAGCACAATCAAAACACACAGCCTAACTCTGCAAAGGCTGGGCATAAACTGGGAGGCTACAAGGGACCATGTGACAGAGGGCGGAGCGTTCCCTAATGATTAAGCCCAGCCTACACAGACGCAGACTGGAGCACCTCCCACTCTCTGGATGATCCGAGCAGCTCAAGGGAGAATGGATACTGCTAATAAGCTAGGATGTTGAATTAAGGACAGAATTAAGTTACCTGCATGAAAGAACCAATGTTAGCTTGGGCTAGAACTTTCGGCCATAACATAAACTTTTGGATCAATGGCAGCAAATTTGGGATTGGAAAAAACAGATTACATTAACTACATCCTGCAAAGAAAACCTGATTAAGATGTTTTACAGATGGCATCTCCCACCTACCAGGTTAGCCAAAATGTATAGCTCTCAATCACCTATATGCTGGAAATGTTTGGAAGAATGAGGCATCTATTATCATATGTGGTAGGAGTGCATGAAAATACAAGAATTTTGGCATAAAATATGGCAATGGTTAGAAGAAATGTTGAATCTAAAAATAAATTTTACACCAGAAATGTTTTTATTGGGAATAATAAATGAGAATTTCAAAAAGCAGATATATACCTAATCATTCATATTATTTCAGCTGCAAAATTATTAATAGCCCAAACATGGAGGTTAAAAGGAATACCGAATGATGAAGCAATAATATAATTTTGTTTCAGTGCGCTGAGTTAGTATGACATTAGAACTGAAGGAGTGAGACAGTTCAGAATTCTATGCAATATGGGAAAATTTTTATAATTGGAGGGATATGAAAGGAAATCTAAAAAATGTGAAATAGAATTTAAGAAGAGATTATCTTGTAACATAATGTCTAAGATAGAAATCGATACAAAGATTACAATGTAAACATATATAGTTGTATATATGTATATAAATGTCTTTACTGTTTGATGATATTTTGTTTATATAACAATATAAAGACTGAGCTGTATGTCAAAAAGATCACTGCGTTCAATGTTTTTAAACCTAATTTTCAATAAAAATATTTTTTAAAAAAAGATAAAGTTACCTGCTTATGTAACAAAAGATAAGCTTTTGGACACAGCTACAGTTGAATTCTACGATCAGATTTAATTTGAGCCTTTATTTGTTGCTTATAAAATAGAAATTATCTTTATTGGTTATCTTTCGGGAGGAACTTTCTTATTCTAAAGTGTGTGGTGTAGTTTGTGATTCTATTCTATGATGTAGGCATGGAGAAAAACTTAGATTATGTTGGTTTTTAAAGTCAGTCATGAAGCATTACTGGGTGCTGCTCATGTTAAAACTGGGAAAGATATGCCTCGAGTAATCTTGGGGTAATGAAAAAAACTCTTAAATTTATAAGGGGTATCCAATGAATAGAGACATGTATCCAAAACATTTCCATTCTTCTTTTGTGATAATAGCAATAGCACTTATATATCGCTTCATAAGGCTTTACAGCGCTCTCTAAGCCAGGAGTGTCAAACTCAGGGCCTGGAGCTCGGATCCGGCCTGAGGGGTGCTTAGATCTGGCCCATGGGGCTGCCCCGAAGACAGTGAAGGACTGGCCCGTGGTACTTCTGCCAGCAAAAATAGACTCCAGGAGGACCACGTGTGCCCCGGCCTCCTGCAGACCTCTGCCAGTGAAAATGGAGCCTGTGGGGGTTTAGCCATCGTGGCTAAAAACGGGGCCTGGGGGGAATGTTTTCACTGGAGGAGAGCTGCTGGAAGCCATTGCAGATGAAATTGAGGCCCGGGGGGGACAGGAAAGGAGAAAGGGAAAAAAGAGGAAAGACAAAAAGAAGGAAAGATGGGAAGAGACCAAGGAAGGAAAAAGAAGGAAAGAGGGGAAGGAAGAAGAAAGGAGAATGAAGAGAGAAGGAAAAAGAAAAGGAAGGACCCCCCAGCCCTGCCCAGGCCACCACAGGTGCTCTCAACACGAGTGACATCGATCTGGCCATGCCTACCCTGCCCCCCCGCCCGCAATCAAACACAACCCTGATATGGCCCTCAATGAAATTGAGTTTGACTCCCCTGCTCTAAGCAGTTTATAGAGTCGGCATATTGCCCCCAACAATCTCATTTTACTGACCTTTGAAGGATGGAAGGAAGACTGAGTCAAGTTTGAGCCTGTCAGACTCAAACTCCTGCAGTGAGCAGTGATAGCCTGCTCACCGCATTTTAACCACTGTGCCACTATGGCTCATATTAGTAGCAGTACTAAATGATTATTTCATCCTGTGATGAAAGAATAAAACAGGGATAGATGAATTCATTTTCTTGAGAATTATTAACTTCAGGTTCCTATCTGGAATTTTTCTCATTACATAAAGGTGGGTATGTGCAACCTTTTTTCTTATAGGCTTTTAGAACATTATCGTAGCTAAGGCTTATCCACTTTGAGGATGATTGTATGGGAGGGTGATGAGTGGAGAAAAGATTAGAAATTGATAATCTGTCTGTCAAATCTGATAGGAATTTAGTATGATTTCCTGCCTTCTTATAACCCCTAAATTTCCTGCTAAAATAGAGCAACTGATTATGCCTCATGATTATCCTGGCCAAATCCTTGCTGAGTGGGAACTAAAATTGTGTGTGATCTGACCAGGCACCTTCACACATTCATAATAATATTGGGAAGGTGCATATCATGTTAGACTTCAACGCAGTTCATATTGACACATAGAACAGGATTTGTATGCCAAATGTTCCTAGGTTGTTTATTGCTATTAAAACAAATATTTGATGAAAACCAGGTCAGATCAGGCATAACTCTACTTCCTTTCCATATATTAATTTTATTCAGTTTGTTGGGCATGTTCCCAGGGTACTTGATATCTATTCTTATTAAAACTGGGAAACATCAAGTGATGAACTTAACCACCTGCAGTGGATTTAACTAGAATACGCTTCATACATACTCCATAATTGTACGTATTCAAATGCAGAGAAAAGGCAAGGTTTACCCACCACCCCTATAGTTTTTTATTCTGGCATAAGGCCATGGCACTGAATTGTAGCCAAACAGTTAGTGCTCGGTACCCCGAAATGGTCTAATAAGGGGACTGGGCACAGTCTTTCTTCAATGCAGGGCAGGACATTCCTACGAGGATCAAATAAAATACTTTGGTATAGCTAATTTCAGTGAAACCTCAGATGCTCAACTTTCTCTAGATTGTATCTGCAATTTTATTATACTATCCACTGTTTTAGTGGCTAATTCATTTTTATAAAGAAGATTAAGCTTGGTAAGAGCATATGAATGCCATTTTGTCTGATAAAGGGGACAAAAGAGATATAATATCATATTCCAAGGTTTGCTTTAACAAGGAGGATATTACTCTTTGGCTCTTCACCAAAATGCTTCCCTAGGATAGAAGTCTTCTTGACTTCAGAGAGAATTTTGAACATGTATTTTAAGAACACAAATCGAGACTGTAAAGTCTGACGCTTACGCCTTCTATTTTCAGAGAAACATCAGACCAAATCAAGCCAAATTATTCTTTCTTTTCAAGGGTAATGATAATCAAATTGCCTTCCCAGTCTAAATTGGCAAATGAAGCAAAATTTATAAAAGCACTATTTTTATGAATATGCCAGGAGAAACAAGACTTTTGTTGCATATTAGAATAGATAATCACATCTGGGATTCCCATATAAGCTATTATCTGTCAGAAGCAATGAAAAGGTAATTGGCATTGTTTTCATGAACTTTGCACATCAGTCGTCATGTACCTTACTTAGGTACAGAAGCATGTTGCAATGCACATCAGAGCTAATCTTCCATTTTCACACAATCCTTGGTGCTGATATTAAGTAGGAACTGTAACTGATGGAAAAATATCATTTTATGAGTATTCTGAAAAACATAAATTTCAGGTCAGTTACCTTAGGAAAAGACTAAATGATTTACCTTCATATAAATCAAAGCTATTATTACACTTGGAATACTGTGTACAGTTCTTTTGGCGCATCTCAAAAATGATATTGTAGAGATATAATGGAGGAATCAAGATGGGTGTCTTTTTCTTCAAAAAATATTTTTTTTGGTGGGGGGGTGTTGGATTAAAGTTAACAATGTGAGAATATGATCAGGATGAATAAACCTAAGCATTGCAGGTAAACATGTTTCTTCTTTCTGTATAATAATAAATCCTGGAAAATTGAATGCCCTGAGTTTTCCAACCAATAAAAAGGGTACTTTTTTAACATGGTATTTTTTGTGGCGGTAAATTCCATGAGAGGCATTGATGTTCTCCAACTTAGGTTGGGGTTGAATAGTTTGAGATGAGCAAAAAAACAAAACAAAACAAAACAAAAAACCGCAAAACCAATATATTTCCTGGTGGCTTATTTCTACTGATCAGAAGAATGTATTATCATTCTTATCATCTGCATAAAACAGAACTGTTCTAATTAAACTGGAACTGTGGTTATCTTTGTAGCTTGATAATATAAAAGGTCAAAATTTTCTTCCAGTCCTTTGGTTCTTTTTTCTGAGAGGCAGTGTACATTTTAATCTGATGATTTTCAGTTCTGTACATACAAAACTGAGTCTCCGGACTCCGTGCACATAGAATGGTGTATCTATTATTAGGACTGGATTGTTTAGTGGCATCAGTTTGCACACACAAAACTGAGTTTCTGGTCTCAGTGCACATGGAATAGTGTATCTATTATCTGTTTAGCATATGTGTACACATTAGGTCTAAGTTATATACAAGATATACTGTATAAACCAAATACACATTTGATTTACAAATATACTCAGTTGAAGTAGGACTCAAACCTAAGAAGCACTTTAGATAAATATGTTTTCTTTTCTACCAAAGTATTTTGGGAACTGGTTTTTTAAAGAGTCTATCCATAACATAACAATTCTTTCAAGGATTGTGGTCATTTATACAATGCTGATTTTAGTCTTCTTCATCACAATTACATTATTTGACTTGGACCATTCCATGATTTACTAACTCCCCAAAAAATTGGTTAGGAAAAAAGCACACAAAAGGGACTTTCCAGCCCCAAAGAATATCATTATAGCTTAATATCAGGAAATGCCGAATGGGTAAGAGTTAATAAAATGGACGATTGGTTGAGAGAACAAGTTGTAAAGCTGAATGTGTATGATACTAATGTTAATTGTCTCCAGCTCCGGTTTAAATTCTACGGTGGGAAGTTGAAAACACCCTAGAGAACACTGTGATAATCTCTCTGTAACATGCTAAAAGACTGTATCCTATCAGCAGGATTTAAGTTCAACTTTATAGGTAGCCCTTGACTTAACAATCACAATTGGGACAGGAATCTTGGTTGTTGAGCAAAGTGGTAATTAATCAAAATCTTCAGGATTCTGGCTCAGTTTCCGACCCTGTTAAAGGAGTTCAGCTCTCCTCAAAAGGCAGCTCTTTCAGCCAGCCCTTAGAGACAGAGGGAATTCTTTTCGCCAGTCGGCAGCAGAAGCAGCTTACAATCTTCCCTGCCAGCTTCGCCGTTGACTTTCTGTGGAAGCCATCACTTGGCAATCAGTTGTAAGTGTGAACAAGTTGCCAAGCATCCAGATTTCAATCACTTGACCCTGGTGCAAGATTTTCTGATCCTCTTTCTGAGGCTGTCATAATTCCAGACCATCATTAAATGAATGTAAGTTGAGGACTCTCTCTACCCTCTTATCCAATCACTAATTGAATAATAATGCATTTCTCCTATGCTCTAAGGGTCAGCGCACTCTTCATACTGGATTTAAAGAACTTCCTTATTGCATTGCTGCACTACCTTTACCATATTTAAAAGCTTATTGACACTCTTATTGTAATTATAAATTGAAATTAATTGGATGGGGTTTCCATCTACTCATTGTTTCTAACTGCAAGTTGAACCTGATTTACAATCCACGCTACTCATAGAAACCTGGATAATTTTGGTCATGTTTAAAGAGGACATGGAGAATTTGTTCTGCACAGATGGAATACCACACAGTGATTAAAAATAGTGCTACTGCTGCTTCCAATGGGTACTGTGCAGTAAATATAATAATTAGGTTTTTAGGGAACATATATGTTAACATTTTTAGATCCTCTTTGTATGCCCTGCCTCCCAATACAAGTAAGTTAATATGTAACACGATTCCAGGAAGTGTGGGTTGTTCTTTCTTAACTACACAAAGAGAATTGTTTTCATGTAGAGTATATGAATCAGACTTTTAGAGAGCTTAATACTCTTTAAAAGGTTTGCAATTGAGATCCAACATCACCTTTGCATATTATATGCAATATTTTCACTACAGAAAAGAAATCTGTTATTGTGATATAAAGTTTAGTGATGGTTTTCACATAGTAGCATTATTATTTTTTAATATATCATTTTCTAAAATGGGATGGATGGATGATGATGGATGGATAGATAGATAAACTTTAATACTCTCCATGCTTTCTCCTTGCTTGATCTCCATTAACTGAAACATTTCTAAGAACATATTTTGTAGAATTTTGTTAAAACATGTTTGAACTTTTCATGCCTTTGTTATATCCATAAGGCCGGTAATGATCAAGCTTCTTCTGGGCTGCAGATTTTTTTTTTCATGTGTGAATAAGATGCTGAATTATTCCTCTGACATCTTGTTAATAACTAGCTTTTTTGTAATTATCCGTTTTTAGTTTAAAAATGGAAAGAAACCATCTGTTTGTGAATATAAGCTTGAGATATTTTCTCTGTGGATATTGCACTGAAGAAAATTAATGCAAGCTATAATAGGGGGAGAAAATGTGGAATCAACAAAAAGCAAGCTAATTTGAGATGTATTGGCATACTACAGTTTTAAAATCCAAAGAGAAATAATTAGGAAACAATTAAAATGTTAGAATCAAGATGAAGTAATACACACATATATTTCATATAAAGTGTTAAAATCAGAAAATAAAGACACAAAATCTACTTTACACAATACATATAACAGATATAATGTATATTCTAGGCCAATAACAACACTGCTCTGAGAATAATGTATATTAATATGAATATGGGTCTACTGCAAACACCTTACATAACCAAAATAAGTTCAGGAAGCCGGTCCCATTGATTTGAATTTGCCCCTGCTGGTTTATAATTTGTCTTGACTGATTAATCAATTAAGGGTTTAGTTCATTAATCCACAGATTTGAGTCTATAGGCCTAGGTTAAAACTACAATTTCCCATTGGATTTCTTTCAGTCCTGGTGTTTCATTTAAGAAATTTGCTGATTGCGTGGTGCCCATCAACCCTTAAAAGCGAAGTCAATTGGGAAAGCTGATATCAAGTGCAGGAGATCAGAAGTCCAGGCAATATAAATGAATATAGGTTGATTATATGTTAATGCTCTGTACAAGAATCTGTATTGCTAATGGTTAAAACAAATTGGTGGTAGACTTAGATCTCTTGTGAGTGCAAGACTGATGACACATTTGACTCCTCCCTCAGTCTCAGCCTGATCATCTCCTATATCTGGATTTGTTCAGTGGCTATATGATTCACTTAATGACTACATGATTTGTTTAACATCTACAGTAAAATTGATGGTAAAATTTGTCTGGTGATGAAGTGACTTGCTTTATGACCTCAGTGACTTAGGACAGAAATTCTGGTCCCAATTGTGATTGTATGTGAAGGATGACCTATGTACAATGGTCATCATATGTTTAAATTTTACTTTTCCTAAATTTCAAAGATCAGGTGCTTCAGACTGGGTAAGATGCTAAGTCTAATACTTTGGTTAAAGAATTCTCAATTAAACAAGGTAAGATGAAGATACATATGCACTTATTAACAGGCTATTGGTGTTTTGTGTGGATAATGCTGCTAAGGGTAAAAAGAAAGCAGCCGTGACAATAAGAAAAATCCAAGTATTCCATTTTTAACATTTAGCCAAGAAAGCATTGGATGCCTAATTAAAATGGCAACTCAGGCGACAATTCTAAGAAGGGATAAGGTAAATGGCAATTAATCCTAGCTGAGCCAAAGTGGTTTGCATTTTGTGAGGGAAGCCCTGCCTCTTTCTCTCTTGCTGATACCAGATGGACAATTATGTGGCATTGCTATTTCATAATTTCTACCACTGCTGCTAAATGAACTGACAGGGGAGCAGACAATCCCAACTAGGTGGATGGAATGGGCCATGCTGGCTTTGCTCCTCCTTTGCTGCTCTCAAGAAAATGCTTTTTTGGGCACTGTACCAAACTGCAGTAGCCAGTAGCTTGGAAGAGTTGCTGTAACTGTTCAACTAGCTTGATGAAGATCAAAGTTTTGTTTCCCCATGCGTTCAAGTAGAGGTTAGGTAGCCATTATCCTACAAGGTACAACCTCGGGTATGCCCAAGAACAGTTTAGGCATGAAACTACAGCACCATTGCTTAAGAGAAACTACTGAGGCACAGCACTTTGAGAATCTCAGAGGAATTTTTTGCAAGCCTGCTTTATATCATTTCAAAGTGATTGTGGAATTGATTTTTGGGGAGGAGGGGAGATTAGTTGGTTAATTTTTTCCTCGCAATCCTTTCCCTGTGTCAAGACATTCTCCTCCATGCTGCATCGAGAGCCCAGGATGGGTTGACTCCTTCCTATGACATCATTTAGCTGAGTCTGTACTAAGATACAAAAGCCAGCCCCCGGAAGAGGCCCCAACTTTTGACTCAGCTCCTTTCAGTCAGTAGCTGTGTCTCTGAAAGCTTCTGTTAGATAACACTCACCAACCATCTTCAGTGCCGTTTTTCCTCGTTTCAAGCAAGGTTGGGAGCAGCGTTGCCAGAGCGCTGTTCAGGCAAGTTGGGCAGCATCTGTAGACCTCCCCCACGCCTGCGGTTTGAGCAGTCATAAAAAGCGATCGGCAAACCGATACCAGCGTCAGCCAGCTGATCGTGTGGCCAGAGGCTGCCCTTTCCTTTGCTGACTTCACTCTGGGCTCTTTATAGCCTAAGGAGAAATTCTTCGATCTCGGAGCCTGTTTCCCATAGTCAGTGGCCATCTTGGATTGAAGCCTTCCACCACAAGGTGAGAGGCCATTTTGTAAGCCCAGGTGCCAATTTATACCCGAAGGGGCTTAATACAAAAAAATTACAAACAGTTTCTTTCCATCGTAAGAGCCTTTATCCTTTAAATGGAGCAAGATAAGGGTCAGGCAGAGTCGTCCCCCCGTCCCCCCCCCCGTGGAACAGTCTCTTAAGTCAATAAGAGAAAAAGTTGTAGGCAACGCACCCAATCAGTCCAGAGGGAGGTGGCTGCTAAAATCAGAGCTAAGGCTCTAGCCCCTAAGAAGGCAACTCAGGCTGAGTTGAGGGCAGAAAAGCGCAGGCATGCAGTCCTAGAGAGGCAGTTCAACAGAACTATTCAACAGAAGGGAATGCAACTATAGCATGTTTCAGGTGATACCTGTGGGCCCCAGCCAAGCCCTCCCAGGGGAGGAGAAGTTATCTATGAGCCTGTCTCCTGAGGCTTTTGCAGTACAATGATCTTCAGGATCTAAGCAGATCTGGGCCTTATTTCCAACAGGCTTCTGGGCCCTATGCTCCTCCCCCTCCCTCCAGGCCTCAAACCTCTTCTCTAGGCCTGAAGCCACCTTCACTCCCTCAGCAGCGGGCCTTCGGCCTTCTGCCCCTACCTTTGAGCATAGACCAGGGATATCCAAGATGTTGTCTCTTTGGCCATTAGACAGGGATTGGCTGAAGGCTTCAAGCAAATCCTTCGACCTCCGGAAAGGGTTCAGGCTCTTCTCCCTTCTCAATCTATAAGTTGCTTCATCACCCTGATTTACACAGGCCCCAGGACCTCAGGGTCCATTCTTCTCTACCAGAATGGGAGGAGGTTGATGAGGAGGGAAGGGCTTCACCATCTGAACACAGTTACTCCTCTTGTTCAGAATGTGAAGAGGGCGAGACCTTTGACCAAAATCTTTCAGAGGAAGAGGACTCTCACCCAGAGCGGACATCCTCTGCATTGGTCTTCAATCCTTCTCTCTTCAGGCCATTACTCAGCATGGTCTTGGTCACTGCCAAGCTGTCGCCAGAGGAAGTGGCTCCCGAGCCACAAGGAATTCCCTCTAGCCAGGGAGACTCATTCTTCTCCAAGCCTGTAGTGCATGCAGGGGTTTTGCCTTCTCCCACTTTGTTCCCGGATATGGTCAAGGAACAGTGCACTTCCCCTTCAGCAGGTCCTCGCCCATCTTCTCTGGATAAGCGTTTCTACAATGTCAGCGCAGCCCTGGACAATTCCCTGGCAGTGCCTTCTGTTGACATTCCAGTTCTGGCCTCATTCCCATTTTCTGGCACTCTCACGTGGGCATCCATATGGTGGCTGCACCAGATTAGATTGCCTACATCTGACCTTCGGTCTCACCAAGGCCTTAATAAGATTATCACAGTGGCGGAATTCACTGCAGATGCCACTCTTAATTCCGCCAAATTTGCATCTGGGGCAATGGCATCTTCAGTAGCAGCAAGAAGACTGTTATGGCTCAGAAATTGGCAGGTGGAGTCACGCCATAAAAGGAAGCTGGTTTCAGTTCCATTCACGGGCAATAAGCTTTTTGGCAATGCTCTGGAACCTTATCTCATCGAAATCAGAGATAAATGTAAAATTCTCTCTTCCTCTGGGAAGACAGCCGACTATTGCCCAGCTCCTTATACTGGTAAGCAGCCCTTTCGAGAGGGTGGGGGTCATTCCTGCCGTCGCTCTAAGTAATCCCTTGTTCTCCCCACCCATCGGAGGTCGCCTAGCCTTCTTTGCCTCCAAATGGGAGGAGTCAATGGCGGATGCCTGCGTGCTCAGCACTATTAGGTCAGGATTACAATTGGACTTCCTAATGCACACACACACACCCCCCCAAATAAAAGAATTTTTTTTTATCTGTCCTGTCTCTCGGGACATTTCAAGGCAAGACCTCATGAATCAGGCCATTCAACTCCTTCTTGAAATCCAAGCTATTGAAACCTGTTCCCCCCTCTCAATGGGGACATGGGCTTTATTCTCGCTTTTCATCGTTCCCAAAGCCTCGGGGGGGGGGTAGCGAACCATCCTGGATCTAAAATTTCTCAACCAATTTGTAAAATACAGGCTATTTAAAATGCAGACTCTGCATTCTATTTTAGAGAGCGTTTGGGAGAGTGATCTCCTCTCTTCCACTGATCTCATGGAGGCTTACCTCCACATCCCCATTTGGCCTCATCATCACCAGTTTTTCTGTTTCTGTTATCAGAATACCCATTACCAGTATCAAGCACTTCCCTTTGGCCTCTCATCGGCTTCAAGGGTCTTTGCAAAGGTTCTGGCAGCATTGATGGCATCTCTGCTTTCTGTTCCAGTGAGGATCCAGTGCTACTTGGACAACATTTTGATGCTGTCCTCCTTCATCCATGCAGCCCATCGGGATCTGCAAATTACCCTGTCATATCTCCAGAGTCACGGATTTTTCCACTCCTGTCCACTCTAATGGTTCCTGCTTCCCTACCCACGAGCAGGAACCAGCCACTCATCTATCAAGGTCCCACTCCTGCCACAAATCTGGAGATCTCTCAATTGGTGGTGTTCCCCGTTAATCTGGAAGGGATTCCTTTTCAGGGTCCCAGACAGTCTAGTAATAACCACCGATGCCAGCCTCCTGGGTTGGGGTTCCCATATGCAGGTCCAGATAGCTCAGGACCTTGGTCCAGGTCAGAGCAGGCCCTTCCCATAAATTGGCTAGAGCTCAGAGCCATTTTTCTAGCTCTCAAGCATTTCAGGCATTCAGTGACAGGCTCTCACCTTCTAGCACTTACAGACAACATGGCTGCCATGGCTCATGTCAACCGGCGGGGGGGACGAGGTCCAGAGCCCTCATGGGAGAGGCTCTACGGTTGGGATTATGGGCAGAGCAAAACCTGTTGTTGATCTCGGCGGACCACTTCTCCAGGATCAACAACTCCCAGGCCAACTGGCTCAGCAGGAGCCTAGTCGACCAGGCAGAATGGTCTATTCCTCCTTCTCTATTTAGGGACCTTTCCCTCAGATTCGGAACGCCGGAGGTGGATCTTCTCCACTCCTCAAATTGCCCAGGTCACCAGATTCTTCACCAGGTTTCCTTGCCAGGGAGCAGAGGGGACCAATGCCCTTCGGTGCAGATGGCCCAAAGGTCTCCTCTATGCCTTTCCCCGCTCCCATCATTCCAGCAGTAATTCGGAAGATGTTGGAGGAACAAGCGGAGCTCCTCCTCCTGGCACCCTATTGGCCAAGGATGCCCCGGTTTGCGGACCTGGTCAACCTGTTGGTGGCTTCTCCTTGGAGGATCCCAGCCCATCAAATCTCCCTTCATCAGAGGATTCTGCTCCACCCAGAGCCCCAGTGGCTCAAGCTGACCATGTGGCACTTGAGCGGCAGTGGCTAGAGGTGGCTGATCTTCCTGAAAGGGTCATCATCACTATCCTGGCATCTCGCAAACCTCCCACAAGGCGACTCTATGATGCTACCTGGAAGGCCCTTCCCGATGGTGCCTTAGGGAGGGTCTCTCTCTCCTGCTTTAGCCCAGTTGGCAGAGGTTCTTAGATTCCTTTAGCATGATCTGGAGAAAGGTTTGGCCCCCAACACCTTTACGCAGGCAGGTTGAGGCCCTCTCCTCGGTTCTTTCATGGGGTTCGCTTCCTTCCTTATCCCATCACCCTTCAGTCAGGAGGTTTTCGAAAGGGGCTTCCAACCTGCACCCTCCGGTGGTTCACAGGTATCCTTCCTGGGATCTTCAGGTGGTCCTTTATGCCCTTACAAAGCCCCCTTTTGAACCCCTTAGAACATTGTCTCCACGTTTCCTGACTCTGAAGGTAGTGTTCCCCTTTTCCATCACTTCAGCTAAGCAGGTATCCGAGCTCGCTGCTCTTTCCATCAGACAGGACCTTTGTTCCTTTCACGATGATAGGGTTGTCCTCAGTCTTGACCCCTCATTTATTCCAAGGGTTAACACCTGTTTCACAGGTCCCAGGACTTTATGTTGCCTGGCTTCTGCCCCCTTCCGCACCATGACTTAGAGCAGCAGTGGCACTCGCTAGACTTAGGTAGGGCTCTTAGAATATACATTAAGCGCACTTCCTCCTTCGGGAAGTCTGAAGCCATTTTGTTTCCTTTTCCCTTCTCACTTGGGGCACAAGGCCTCTTCTCCTACTATTAGCAGGTGGGTCAGATCTTGCATTGAGCAGGCCTACAAAGCTGCGGCCCTTCCGGTTCCTCAAGGTCTGACGGTGCACTCTGCCCGGGCAACCCAAACACCCTTGGAGGAGATCTGTCGTGCGGCCACGTGGACATCTCCGTCTCCTTTCATCAGATACTACCGTCTGGATGTCTTTGCCTCGGCGACTGCAGCCTTCGGCAGACGGGTGCTTCAACGAGTGGTTCAACAGTCGGTGTGATGAGCCGGACAAGGACCCACCTGTGGACATGCAAGCTTTGGTATGTCCCATCCTGAGCTCTCGATGCAGCATGGAGGAGAATGGGCATTGGTAGAAGTTACCCTGAACACCCCTCCCCTTCTATCTATGCTGCGAGAGAGCCCAGCCCCTCCCTTGATTCTTCTGGAGAGGGTAAGTCATATTTCTGTATTCATTTTGTGCTTTCAGATACACCTTTCAGTCTGTCAAGTATCTTCGCCAAAGCTGGGGTCTCTTCCGGGGGCTGGCTTTTATATCTTAGTACAGACTCAGCTAAATGACGTCATAGGAAGGAGTCAACCCATCCTGGGCTCTCTCGCAGCATAGGTAGAAAGGGCGTTCAGGGTAACTTCTACCAACGCCCATTTTCTCTGAGAAAAGATAGATTATACCTTTGTAATTACTACAGACACAACATTATGTTGGAAAACCATCTTCATTTCCTTACTTTTTCTGCCTCTTTCTACAGCTTGTCTCACTCTGGAACTCATTGATAACAATGCAGAGGTCTTTCATTGGTAGCACGTACACATATAAACACACACACACACACACAAATGTAGGATCTCTATTTATTCACAATGAAATATAGCAATGAGGTATAAAACTGTTGCTAATAAAAGTTCCTATTGTTAAAGCATCATTATTAAATAACAGAATAACAGTTAGAAGAGACCTTGGAGATCTTCTAGTCCAACACCATGTTTGGGAATATCGCCTGATCCAGTATGAGAGACTGAGAGATGCACATACATTTCCAGATAGATGGATGGATGGATGGATGGATGGATGACAAAATGTAGTCACATTAGGTTCTCCAGCACTATCACTCTTCTAATGATAGAGGGTTGGAGAATGCTCTGAAGAGGTTGTGTCTTCCGTCCCTTTCTGCAGGAAAGCCAGAACAGTCTTCCCAAGTAGACCTTTTCCATAGAGAAAGAGTCAGAGAATTCCGTTAAAAATATTCAATTCAGTTCTGGTGTCAGACCTTTGAAGGAGCATTTCCCAAAGGACTAGCTCTGCTTCTCCTTACCTGTCTTGAACTCTGGGGAAATGCTGTTTCCAATGGCTGGGATTGGCCAAAGAACATTTAAAAACCCATGACTCTTGTATAACCCTAAGCTGTCCATCAGATGATGGCCTAGACTCATAAACATTATTTATGATGTGTTATTGAATAATAAAAAGAAAATGCAGAGCTGATATTACTCATTTTGAGGATGGGCATTTACATTTTAATTTTTCCATCACTATTTTTTTCCCTGAAACTTCTTCCTACAAATTTTCCCTTACCTGGATTTACAAAGAAGTTACCATTATGTTGGAAGAGAAGGAAGGAAATAAATCACATCCTTTTGCCTTTGGTTCTCTCCTGCATAAATTCCCTCTCCATCCACAGAATTAGAGAAATGTTTTTCAGCACACTATATATTTTCATTTGTTTTTTTATGAGATTACTTAAAGTGGTTGGGGGGGGAATCATCCCCAAAATCAAATTTTCCCACTAATATTATTTTCCCCCTTGATGTTTTCTTTGAAAAATCAATCCTTTCTCTTAACAGTTATCCGTACTACTAGGAATCTTGATTATTGGATGCAATAATAAAAAGAGAAATAGTTTTCTCTAGATTAGTTAAGCTAATCTTTGTCTTCTCTATCAATTTCTCTTTTAGTTCTCATTTAGCAAGAATTAATTTGGCTGGGTATACAGAAAGCCAGAGTAAATAATCTGACAAGGTGATTCAAGCAATGGAAATTCTCTGTTGACGTGCAGCCCAAAAACATAATAGTTGACTTCAGTAGCAAAAGCAGATGATGATATACAAAGTAATAGATTGATCAGGCACTCTATTGGTATATCCATTTATTTCTTCTCTCAAAAATAACTTGGGGATTATATTGAATGTTTTAAAATCTAAATTAAGAAACAATTGAAAACTTTGTTTATTACTAGCTTAAGTATTTTGGTTGTTGCAATTTCATCCAAAGAATTCTGGGATTGTAATTTGTGAGAGATCATTTTCTCCTGAGAGGATAATTCCAAGTTTAGATGGGAATGAGGAAAATCTGAATAAGTTTTTGTCCGTTTGGGCCAATATGTCCTAAGACACAGATGGGCAACTGGCAGCTTGTGAGTCAAATACTACCAGCAGAGTATTTCTGCTCAGCTTGCTGTCATGGCTCAGGAATAAATCATAGATCTTTTGACAGATAACAGCTTAGCTCAGTTCCACTGATGAAAATTCTCAAATATAGCTTGTCTAGGTTGCAGTCTTTATTTCAGATGCTGCTAATGCAAAGATATAAAATACTGTTTTTCCCCTGAAGGGTTTAAAGTTTTTTCCTCCTGCTCTTTTGAATTAATGGGTACTTCACACTTCATTTGGTGGCCCTGAAGCCAAGCAGTTACATATTTACATCAGGGCTGTGTCTGTACTGGGAACTGCTGGCTTCTCTCTTACTCATCTAAACCCTATACCTATTTGACTCCTAGGTCCTACTCATCTGCTTAAGCCTGGGCTCACAACTCTAGCCTGATCCAGTTTTAGGAACGTTTTCTTCTTGTGGAGGATGGGGAATTGAGCTTGAATAAATTATATCATAATCATTTATTTATATACAAATAAAATATTGTATAAAATCCTTCTCCAGGATGCAGTGTTCATAGCATAGCCTTTCAGTCTTCCAAAAGTGCAACCCTTGTTGCTTTGGCTAAGTTCTTATTGCTTGCTTGCTTGCTTATTCATTCATTCATTTCCTGCCTTTAGTCTTTTTTAAACAAATAACAAGGTGGCACATATATCCAACACCTTTCTCCTCCTGTTTTCCCTATAACAAAAATGCCTTGAGGTGGGTTGGGTTGAGAGAGAGTAACTGGCCCAAAGTCACCCAGCCAGTTTTTCACACCTAAGGCAGGACTTGAACTCACAGGAAAACTGTTGGCATTATAATAAGGATTCCATACAAAAGGTACCCCTACAAAGATGAGAATATGCAGGCAATAATACAGATTTTCTTAAGAAAAGACTTACAAGAATACCATGGATAGGCATTAAAACAAATAGATCATACAACAAACCAATCTAGATTTCTCAAACCAGATTTGTTGCTGGTGAATTTCTGTCTTGAGTAAAAAAAGAGTAGATGGAAGAATATGTCAACGAAGGCTCAATCATCCAGATTGAGGATAACAAAAGGTACCCAATAAATCAATATGACTTCATTGACATATTGCAATACATTTTGGGAGAAGTTGGTATGATAAGAGTTGGTACATTCCAACGACTCTCTAACTTTCTGTCTAACTAATTTTTTATTTTGACTTCCTGGATGGGAAGAAAAACCTCTCAGTGTAACAAATTTTGGTTCAGTTGCCATGATTCAACCTAGATGTAAGAATGTGTAATTCTGCTTCTTAACTCTCTGTGACTTTGGGGTGCTTGTTCTTGGCTTGTTTCGATGGAAAAGACCTGTGACTCGTTGTCTGCAAGATGTCTGCCATCTTTTGAAAAATTCACAATTTCCCGTTGTTGGCTCTTACTAAATGAGTTTTTTATCACATTTCTTTTTCCACATTTTCAAATGTGGTCCCTAAATATGCAAAGGAGCATCTTCACAGATACTTGGACTCTCATTAGCAAGCAGTTATTCAGGTCTGACTTTACAGAGCAGCAATATGTATGCAGGCTTATCCTTGTTGGTTGAGATGAGCTATAAGTTAATGGAGGATTGAGAGGAACAGACAATTTAAACAGATGAGAATAGGAGGTGAAGGGAAATGAAGTGTGATAGATAATTCAGCTGGTTCGCACCGGATCGGGCAAACCGGTAGCAAGAATTTGGCATGGGTCACCAAACTGGTAGTAAGTTCTGGCTGGCCATGCCCCTCACCTGGTCACCCTTCTGCCCGATGCTCGCTCACCCCGCCCACCTGCCTGACATTCGCCGAAGGTATTTCTGTCTTTTTTCCCCCTCCTGGCAATCAGCTGTAGATAAGATCAGCTGTGCCAGGATTTCCCTTGCTGAGGCCCAGGAAGGCAAAAAATGGAGGGAGGAGCTCAGCCCCCCCTCCATTTTTTGCCTTCCAGAGCCCCAGAGGAGCCTTAGGGGAGCAAAAGCACCCCCCCCAGAGGCTTCTCAGAGGTTAGGAAGCTCCCAAATGGAGCTTGGAGGTGTGCTGTATGCCTCTCCCATGCTCTGTTCCTTTTCTTCCAGAGCCCCAGAGGAGCCTTAGGGGAGCAAAAACGCCCCCCCCCGAGGCTTCTCTGAGGCTAGGAAGCTCCCAAAAATGGGTGGGGGGCTGCAAAAAAAGCCACGCCTACCCAGTCACATGGCCACGCCCACAAAGCCACGCCCACAGAACTGGTAGTAAAAGTTTTTGAATCCCACCACTGAGATAATGGGTATAACTAGATACCCCTTTGGAGAGCAAAATCAGAGGACAAGTAGGAAAGGAAAAATTAGAAGTCAAGATAGAAAAGACAGATGAACATCAGGATGTGTAACTGGATGAAAGAGTATATGAGAAACAAAGAAGATAAGATTGTGAGAAGCTGATGAGTGTGGACAGAAAATATATCACTCTACTACAAGAAGGGAAAGATGCGCGGAGATCAAAAAATTATCTACCTGGATACCATCATATTGTTCCCAACCCAAATCTTAATTCATAGAGTCAATTTAGTTTCCCACTGGACCGAGACACTTGGAGGGCTATTGTGATCTACCTGAGTTTTGGCAGGTTCCTAGTATCTTTTTGATAATTCCATGTTGGCCACAACATTCCACCGAACGATAATCTCTAGGTAAATTGAAGTTTATTTCAAATTAGCTTAGGAGACTTTGGAAGTAGCCTGCTCCAAAGCCAATTCACTAGACATACAGCCATTCCAGCTGTCTCCAGCAGTAATGCTTCATAGGAGATATCTGTAGTGCTGCTACTCTAGAATTAGGAAGACCCAGAAGACCACAGGGAACATTATCAGACTCTTGCAATTATATTTCAAGATCAAGTGGAAGGAAGATAGAGCGGCATACAGATGATGAAAAATGCATGCACCTATAAGTCCAGTATACATTTTCAGTTACATTCATTCTGACAGTAACTTAAAATATAATCCTATGAGCCGCTAACTTTAAGGGTACCAAATAAATGCATATATGTTACAAGTACTTGCAAATAAAAGCCTTTGTAAAGATCACAGCTTTGAGCTGTCTACCTTCAAGGAATATTTTCAGTATGCATTGCAGAATGTTTTAAAATGCATACAGTGGTTTAGATATTGCTGAGGTAGTAAATTCATTCGGATAGGTAAGAGGATTTATTTTCATGACAGAATGGTCTTTCATACCACATTTTTTTTAAAAAAACCCCACAGAAAAATAGATGCCAGAGAAAATGGTTCTTGACTAATATTTGACCAACCTTTTCCCACACATAAGACATTGTCTAGCATTCAGCTGCCTTCAGCTCAGGAGGAAATACATTTCAGTTCCCATGGGGGTATCCACTGAGTACATGATCAGTGGAACACCCTATTGCAATTGAATTGAGAGTGGGTGGGTGGGAGCTAGGCAGTGATAAATAGCCTTCGATGAGGCTCATTCATTAGTACTGATCTTTCTCTGAGGAATCCCAGAGTTTTGTGGTTCATGGTTTAATAGGGAAAAGGAAGTATATTGGCAACTGCATGTCATCTTTAATATTGTATTATACATATATTGGACATAAATCACAGATCTTAACAAGTTATGTCAAGTTGACGTAAGCTGCTGCAAGATACCTCTCCGGTTCTCATTTACTGCAATAGCTAGCAGCTTATTGACATTCACTTTAGGTTTCTTCCCAACTCCTCCTCGAAATGGAAAAACTATAATCTTGCTTGTAGACTCAGAGAAGTGTATGGGTGGCAATTGCTGGTAGTATTTTCCTTCCGACAGCCTTACTATTTGAACAATCATCTAGTTCGTCTTGTTACTTCACACTTGTCATGTTCCAAGAACGCCACCAGCTGAGGCATCTTGCTGAGAACTGGCAGTCTGGGAAGGGTTGGGGTACATATGATCAGAAATTATTTTCTAAAGGGCAAAGAAGGCAGCTTTGACTCTGAGCTTCATAAATAGATAGAGAAAAGGGATAGTTAATATCTTTCCTAGCATCTTTGCTCTGTGTTTTTCCTGCTCAGAATTAAATCCTCTCTAAATTGCCAACTCCTCTCCAAGGTTTACCTCTGGTAAGTCTGAATAAAAGCAAGTTATGATCTATTGATTATGAATAGTAAAGTGGAAAGCAGGGAGGTAGTTTTTAGCACTATAACTACTCAACAGACTCTATTGATCAAAATTGCAACTTCCTGAGTGCTTTTTATTAAAGTTTTTTTTAAAAAAATATTTCCGTGCTTCATTATATATATTTCTGTTACATGTATTTCTCCTTAATCAGTACAGCAAAATTAGTTCACATTTCTGAAAACACACAATATAACAGATGTTTAATCTTTTATTTTTCAGAGTTAAATGTTAAAGAATTGGATGAGAAAGTATGTGATGAATCATCATGTAAATATGGGGGTGTTTGCAAGGAAGAGGGAGAGAGTTGGAAATGTGTATGCCAATTACAGGTAAGGATTTTTCATATTTATGAATGGACATAAACTGAACTGATGAGATAATTATAAATATGTCACTGACAATTTGATTCTTGGAAATACATAATGTGGTATAGCATATTGTTTAGAACTCAATTCGGGTCCATTTATTTTGTTGACAAAGAGATAAGGAGAAAGACTTTCAAGCATTATGGTCAAAGTTTTTGGAGTTATTTTGTTTGCAACTGAATTTGTTAGGCCTTTTATCATTTTTTATTATTATGATTAAATGTGAACTTTACACATTTTAATATGGAATGTATACTTTTATTGTCTTAATTAATTTTTGCACAATAAAAATTAGAAATAATATATTTTTAGAAGCTTAATATAAACTTAAAGCGAAGAAAAACAATATTCTTTCTTATTGTGATTATACTACAAATAGTCCTTGATTTACAACCACAATTGAGCCTGGAATCTGGTCATTGAGCAAAGTGGTCATTAAGAGAGATGATACATGATCGCTTCACCCAGTGACCCCAATCCTAGTTGTGGTTGTTAACAATCCTATTTGTAATTATGCAGAACATGGGGCATGACCATTCAGCACCTTTGTGATTTCAAATGGTCGCTGGACGAACATTAAGTGAGAACTGGGTGGGATTCTACTGGTTCGGACTGGTTCTGTAGAACTGGTTGTTATGATTCTGAGCAGTTCAGAGAACCGGCAAATAGTGCCCCTGGCTGGTCCCACCCATCTCCGCCCTCCCCTTCTCTCCCCATTCAGTCCTTATTGCACATGTGCGATATCACACACATGCCCAACATCACTGACTGCATTCTACCCCACCCAGTAACTCCTTTAGGTATTTTTTTCCTCCTTTCAATGATCAGCTGTTCCAATGATCAGCTGTGCCGGGATCCCCCTTGCTGCCTTACTGCTTACTGGCTTCCCTGAGGCCCAGGAGGCAAAAAGGGGTGTGGGGGGGGTTCTCCCCCTATGCTGTTTTTTGCCTTCCTGGGCCCCAGGGAAACCTGGGAGCAAAAATGTCTCCCCCCCAAGGAGGCTTCTCTGAGGTCCAGGAGGCCCCAAAACAGAGCATAGTGGGGTGCTGTGCACCCCCTGAGTTCCGTTTTTTTTTTTTGCCTTCCTGGGCCCAAAGGAAACTTCTGGGAGCAAAAACACCCCCCCCCAGGAGGCTTCCCTGAGGCCCAGGATGCAAAAAAACGGGGGGGGGGGGCTGCAAAAAAAAAAAAGAAGCAGCCACACCCACCCAGTCACATGGCCATGCCCACCTGGCCACACCTACCTAGCCATGCCTACAGAACTGGTTGTTAGAAAATTTGAATCCTACCCCTGAGCGAGAAATACCTGTGATTACAATACGTTGTGGGAATGTTGTTGCATAATTTTATAGACCTGTATGTAATTTGAATCTTTAAATATTGACCTCCATTTTGATTTGTAGATTGGTCCCTTTACCTTGTCTCTTCAGATTAGTACATATAAATTGATTTATTTACATATCATCCTTTACATTGCAGATTGCTCTAGATCCTAACTCTTTAAAATGTGTCTGTTAGGAATGTAAGTCACCTAACAGGTATTTGGGTTGGAAATATATAAACCAAGATAGACATTTTAGTACTATGTCTTTAAGAAAATACAAAAAATTGTATTTGGGTATGGTTTCTCAAACGGCCATAAGATGGAGCCAGAAACCTGGGTTGTCTTAGTCTTAGAAATCTCAGTGAGTCTCTGTTTCCTTCTGTTGGAGAGTTTTGCCGTTCCTACTAATTGACTGATATTTTTTGGATTTGATGTAAGTCTGATATTGAACTGTTTTTGATACTGGAATTATCCCTGATTGAAAACTGACTGATTTTACCTGTGAATGACTTTGGACTGCTTATTTTGAACTTTGCTTAAACCTTTACTGAAAGTAAAAAACCTACATTTACTGTACAGAGTATCTGTGTGCTGTGTGTGTGTTATTCAAATACTACTCTCATTCCCATATTAGAACAGAAGGAACAGGCTGAAGATTTCCTGCTGAAAAGCATGGAAATCTTTTAAAATTAGGTCTTGTTTGAGAGAAGCTGCTTGCCTGGTGAATTTAACTTTTTTGGTAATGCTTCTTTCTTCTGTGCTATTCAATTATCACTTACTTTGGCCTCAATTCATTTTCTTTCTTACACATATCTACTTAGTGCAAATATCTCTCCTTTTTAAAAAAAAGCGGATCAATTTTATTATTTTTGGCTGTTTCTGTTGGAAGGATGAAAGGGAATGAATGTGTGTGTGTTTTGTAAACTTGCACATATAAACGATTTGAGTGGATGACGAAAAATGCTTGGTATAGGCCAATCAAATAATTTTGTAAATGTATCTTATTTTATAGGCTAATAATTTTATTAGTAATTAATTCTAATTACCTCTCTCCTTTACCCTCCCTGTCCTGATCTTAGCTCATCTTTTGGGGTGCTTAAATTCAGTATTGTTTTCTTTTCAAGTAAACATTTTAAGTCTTGTGAATGTCTGCTGCAGAATTATTTTAGTTTGTATGTATGCATGGATTAACATAAATTTCCTTCCTTCCTTCCTTCCTTCTTCCACACCTTCTCTCTTTCCAGTGTCATACAAATTATATTCCTGTTTGTGGTTCAAATGGAGACACCTATCAAAATGAATGCTTTCTTAGAAGAGCTGCTTGCAAGCATCAAAAAGATATAACAGTGGTTGCCAGAGGGTCATGTTACTCAGGTGAGTTTGTATCATGATGTCATAATGTAAATTTCATTAGTTGCCTGCCTTATGCCTCTCTCTTTTAGTTGCCTATGTCAGTATCTGAAAGTTTTGGATTTAGCTATACTGTTCCAGTGGTTGGAGCAATGAAACCTGCTTCAGTTTGGCCAAAATGAGTTTGGAAGAAAATATGCAGTGGGTTTTTCTTCTATTTTTGAGGTCTCATCAGTTAAAATTTTAGAGGCTTAAAGATTTTGCAATTTAGATATCGAAAATACTGGTATGTATTCTAATACAGTGGTCACCAACCGGTGGGCCGGGGACCACTGGTAGTCCACGAGAAAATGTTGGTGGTTCCCCCAAGCACTCCCCCCCCAAAGCAATTAATCCAGACTACACGGGAACACAAGCCTGCGTTGCCCACATGACCCGCCCACCTGCTGTCCCCCACCCTTCTGCCAAGCGCAAACCTTACCTTGAGTAGAGCCATGTGAGCTGGAACTGGAAGGTAAGACCAATGGTGGGGGAGGGAAATCTCTACCGGAATATGGGACCGACTTTCCCATGGCTTGATGACATTGGTGAGAAAGTCGGTCCCATATTCCAGAGCTGTAGTAGTCACAAGACTTGCCCTTTGGTCATCCTGGAGCAGCTCCTCCAGTCCATGGCAGGCCGGTGCACCCGGGTGGAGGAGCAGCTGCTCCGGGATGACCAAAGGGCCAGTCCTGTAACTACTGCAGCTCTGGAATATGGGACCGACTTTCCCACCAACATCAGCAAGCCACCATCAGTCAAAATTTATTAGTGGTCTATGGGATTTAAAATTATGAGTTTGGTGGTCCCTGAGGTCCAAAAGGTTGGCGACCCCTGCTCTGATATATACAACTTTTTACTCTGAAATGCTTTGGAAAGAGCAGCAAGGATTTGATTGCTGTTCTCTTATAGAAAAGTGGCAAAGGTCCCATTATTAACTTACAGCTATTTCACATTTGATTGTTAAAATTTCTAAAACAATCATAATCTAAGTTATGGAATAAGAGAAAACTGAACAAAACATTTTAATTTTATGCAGAAGTGGTGCTTGGAATATTAATAGACATGCATTAAATTTAATGCAAAGTATAGCTAATTTTATTCATATTTTTGATCTTGTTTGCTGTCTCAATATTTTAATTACAGTGGTACTTTTTATATGTGTGCTATCTGTAAAAGTTAACCGTAAATTAATTGTAAAAGTTAATATGCTAACCGATGATTTTTGGAGGAGTGTGTATATGTTCAGGATGTTAGATATTCCTTGTATATGAAAGTAGTCGGTTTTGACGATATAGTAAGCAATACTTCTAGTCATGCAAAATATGTATATTAAAAAAATCTTCATTATGAAATTATTTATAGAGAAAAAACATAAAGAGAGAGGAGAGAGATAGTTAAATATGTTTCATTTATTGATCTGACTGGAGATTAATCTAGAGCAGGGGTGTCAAACTCAAGGCTCACGGGCTGAATCTGGCCCATTGGATGCTTAGATCTGGCCCACGTGGCTGCCCTGGAAACAACAAAGGACTAGCCCACGGTGCCTCTGCCAGTGAAAACAGAGCTTGGGAGGGCCCCGGGTGGCCCTCTGAAAATCCGTTTTCATTGGCAGAGGTTTGCAGGCAGAGGTTTGCAGGTAGCTGACGCAGCCAAAAACAGAGTTTGGGAGGGCTACAGGCGGCTCTCCTGAACTCTGTTTTCACTGGTAAAGGGTTGCAGGAAGCTATCAGAGCCGAATATGGAGCTCGGGAGCCCATTTTCACTGGCAGAGTGCTCAGGCCACCCCAGGCGCTCCCGACATGAGTGACGTAAAGCTCGCCATGCCCACCCTGGCCATGCCCACCTTGGCCCCCCAAAGTCAAACAAATCTGATGTGGCCCTCAATAAAAAGAGTTTGACACTCCTGATCTAGAGGAATTTGTATGTATAAAATATTAGTCAAAGTCATTTTCAATTATTTTAATTATTTTATTGCATTTAAGTTTACTGATCAATTGTTATTGCAGAAATTATGACATTTCATTGAAATATGTATTATTTGTGTAAATATTTAGCAATGTTAAATCCTTTTAAATTGTTATAGGTTTTAGTGTTAGCTATATTCAGTATTTAATTTATGCATGGTTGCAAGATGACTTTGAGTATTCTTTTTGCTATATGTTTGTAACTTTGTTGGCCTAAAGAGAGAAGGTCTGATTAAAGTTAAAACTTGGCTTTATTTGTATTTTTTGTTGAACTATCACTATCTTTGATTACAAAATAAAATAAAATATTTTCCTATCTATTTTTCATACCGCTTTCATCTTCTTGTAAAATAAATTATAGTCAATGTATTATTAATTTGAGCACCTTTTGAGATGAGAATAAATCAATAGGCTTTCAAATGTACTTATCATGATAAAAATGCATTTTAATTGATCTCAATAAATATTATGAAGAGTCTCTTATATTATAGAATATAATAAAAACATTGCTGTCCCTTCCCACAGTGGATTAGGGCAAAATAAATCAAGCTATTTAATTGGGTAGAACGAAGACTGAAATCTGGTGAGTTGTAATTGAAGCAGAGAGGAAATGGGTGTCTACCGGCCTTTCTATTTCCAAAACTACTTTAAATTATTATTTTAATTTTTGAATAGGAAATACACTAATTGGCTGGCATCCATATACTAATGGGATGAACCAACTAGGCACACAGTCTCTGATATCCTCCCACGAGTATCATTAATGTATGCTATTTGAATACAAGTCTTTATTTTTCTTTCCTTTTCTTTCTCTGGCAAAGTTGAGTACTGTTTGTTAAGCTGCTTTGTTTGGTTCATTTGCACTTTGGATGATAAAATAGAATGGATTAAATTCAAATAATATAATTGCCTAAAGGGAGAGTAAAATCATGCTCACAGTTCATTGTAGCTCTTTATTGACTGTGTAGAAGTTTCAGCCAGATTTTGTTCAGCTGGGTGCCATCTAATGGGCTGCATTGGCTGAGAGACTGAAAGGATATTTTATAGATGATATTCTTCAAAACGTTAGACAGTCTCTCTTCTTTCCTTCCCTGATATTATAACTTGGCTTAGCATTCTTTGGAGAGGATGAAAACCATTACACAAGCCTGCCTGAAGTCATAGGCATCAAAAATTATAATCCTTTGTAATACCTACAATTGGCTGGTATCTTATAAGATCTTCAAATTGAAAACATAGGGATTTTATGAACCTTATATATGAACAATGAAGTCTCAATGTGCACTGTTAATTTTGTGAGATTTGACCTTTTTTTAGTTAATTTGTTTTTAAATTTTTCAGTAGTTCATGGAAATTAAGGGTTATTGTGAATGCCATTGTGTCAGTGCATATTATCAATTTCTGCTGTAATTGCTATGTGTGTCTAAGCTGAATATTTAAAATACTTATTACTGAGAATTATTGAGAATTACAGTGTCTTCTACAGAAGAAGCAAAAAGCAAGCTCAAAAGCATGCAACTTTCCAAATCCAAATGACAACCAAGATTGCAAACCATTTCTTACTAATCAAAGGCAGTAAAATTAGGTGGCTTTCCATACACTATATGAATATTCAATTATTGTCAATAGGTATGTTCACTTAACAGATTACCTTACGGTGGCATGCAACTAATTTTCATTGCTCCCTATTTCCGATGCATAGACAGATTCAGGCAAGGTTTGTTTGATCTCAAGAATATAGACAGAATTAGTTAGAACATCCCACTATAAAAGGTGATGAATGAAAAGTATTTAAAATGTTGTTTAGCACTGTTTTCTTGTTTGATAGTTGTGTTCATGCAGGCAATATTTTTCCTAAGATGTTAAGAGAGATAGTTTTATTGTTCTTGTTATTTACTTTATTTAACTATTATTGTAATTACCTTATGAGTTCACAACATTTAGAATATTTTATTATCACAACACTTTTACTGTTAAAGCAAAATTCATTAGTACCTGTGACTTCTGGTTGAAAGTTGCTCCATTGCCTCAAGTAGATGTGAGTTATGAGATTTTAATAATGCTCTTGGGAACTTTTTTTATATTCTTGTGCTTATAGGAAAACATGGAAATTTTGCAAAGGTTTAGCTATGACAGAAATTCTAAAAAAGGGAAATGCATGATATAACCAAAAATAACTAAATATTCCATGATACCTTAAAGTTAAAAAATATGACTTGGTTGATGGTTGCTAGTTCTATGGTCCCAGCATAGATAGACAAAAAATTGGCTCTTGGGGGGAAAATGGAAATGTGAGGGGAAATAACAAGTGGATATGTAAGACAATCATTTCTCTCTTTATAAATTTTCAACATCCACCCTGAATAGGCTTTGTTTTTGTTCATTTTTATAGTGTAGCACTGAGGAACATGCCATGCAAAGCTGCTATGCCCTCAAGATAACAGAACCTGCATAACCCATCTTAAAACCTAGCATATTTTTGATAGTTTGAAGTTGTAGTAAAACCATCTAAAATGGCAAATGAATGGTTTCGACTACAACTTGCTGGTCAAATTGTTATGAGTTACTTTTCCATTCTTGATCAAAAGTTTTTTTCTAGGAGATTAGGAAGGTAAAATTAAAATTATGGTTTGGTTCCACAAAGCATTTGAAAACAAAAATAGAAAGGTTTTAAAATACAAATGTGACTTGGATACATCCCATTATTGTGGAAAATGTATACAGGTAGTCCTTGACTTATGATCTTAAGTGAGTCCAGAATTACAGTCGTAAGTGGTGGCAGTCATTAAGCAGGTCACCACAATCTTTTTGGTTGCAGTCATTAAGCAAATCTGCTGTTGTTAAGTGAACATGGAACCCATTTTCTTCAATGGGTGTTTTTTTTCCTGCAAACTAGAAGTAAACTGAAAACTGACAAAAAAAAATGACAAAAGTTGTAGTGATGTGACTGCAGGAAACTACGAATGCCATAACTGCGAAATGGTTGCCAAGTGCACAATATGTGATCACATGACCATGGAGGAGGCATAGTTGTCAGTACTTTAGAACTAGACTGTAAGTAGCTCTGAAGAGGTCTGCTGTAACTTCCAGTAGTCACAAAGTATGAACAATCCTAAGTGAGGATTACCTGTACTCCAACTTTTCAGACTCAAATCTTATTTTGAAATCCTAAATAAGCTGGGGATCTTATGTAGTAACTTTACGGTATAGAACAATTACAATTAACTCTTGCTGATGGTAAGAAATTTGTGTCAGCAGAGGGAGCTTGTGATCCTATTGTGTGAATCTGTGATTTGCTCCTGGTCATTTTATTACAGTATACTTAAGGTGCATGGATGCTTCCCACTTGTTTCTATATTACAATACAAGTATTATAATACCTTTAGCTAAAATACCCCCCTTTTTTCTTACTAAGTTCCAGTAATTTCCTAAACAATTTCATTACTTAACAACACTAGTAATTCCACATTTAATTGTAGAAGTTATGTCTTACAATGTTTTCACATTCTGAGTTCAAACAGACCTTGCAACAGGATGCCAACTAATTAGATATAAAAGAAGTAAAGCCTTTCTATTTCTTTCAATGCTGTGCATTTTTCAACTTGCCTACAATAACCCAAATAATTGTTCCCTGGATTGATTTCTGCTAAAGCTGGCTTTTATAATGGAACTGAATTTCCTCTGTCAGAAAGTTGTGTTCATAAGAAAGTGCAGTCTTCTGGTTTTCTTATTATAACAGTTCAACTGGGAAAAACCCAACTATTATTTATTTCTATAATTAAAAGTAAACTTTTTAATTGAATAACAGATATGCATTTGGTTCTCTTGTTTGTTTTTTACCAAAGAAAAGGCCAAGACCACACTTAACTTCAAATCAGTACCCCACATTTTGAAGTAATTAACTCTTATTATGGACTTAGAGCATATAAATTTTGTAACATGCACTTAAACTTCAAAATGCAATGATGACAACATTATTGGGGAGTGAGGTGGGAGGGGCAGTGGCAGCATTGGTTTTATTTTTTATTATGGGTAATTAAGAATTGCTAGGTGACTACTAAGAGGAAGATTTTAACCTACCCTCCTTTTGCTGTTCAATTCCATACCTAAGACATTAAGGCTAAACCAGAAGCAGGAGCTAAACTTACTGAATGAAATGGAATACTATTTTTTACTTCTTTATTAAACAAATGCATATGGCAGCTATGTAACCAGTGCTATTCTGTGTAACAAGCAAAGATTAAAAATACAATACAATTATCAAAATAAATCTGGGGGGAAAAATCAAAATCAAAATTGAGACCAGGGTTGGGATTCTACTGGTTCGGACTGGTTCTATAGAACCAGTTGTAATGATTTTGCGCAGTTTGGAGAACTGGCAAATTGTGCCCCTGGCTGGTCCCGGCCCTCCCCGCCCAGTCAGTCCTTATCGTGCATGTGCAACATCGCGTACATGCCCGACATCGCTGACTGCATTCTCCCCCGCCCAGTCACTCCCTAAGGTATTTCTTTTTTTCCCCTCTCCTGGCGACCAGCTGTGCCAGGATCCCCCTCGCTGTCTTACTACTTCACCTAAGAGGCTTCCCTGAGGCCCAGGAGGCCCAAAAACGGAGCATGGGGGTGTGTGCTGTGGAGCCCTCTTCATTCCCCGCTCAGGAGACTTCCCTGGGACCCAGGAGGCAAAAAAAAAACTGGGCAGGGGGTGCTGCAAAAAAAAAAAAGAAGAAGAAGAAGAAGCCATGCCCACCCAGTCACATGGCCATGTCCATCTAGCCATGCTCACCTAGCAACAGCCGCAGAACCGGTTGTTAAAAAATTTGAATCCCACCCTTGGTTGAGACCATTATAAAGATATCAGTGCAAACATATTACACACAGAGGGAAACATATCAGAGCTCCATTAATATCCTGGTCCTAGTCTTTTAAAAGCCAGGTGTTCTAAAAGGCCAGTTTAACAAGGCCGTCTGTATCCCCAGGGGATGATGGCACCATAACAGAGAAATTGGGCTTCCTAGAGCCCATCAGGCGACATAGCTTCATCAAGAGGATCCAGAGCACAGTCTGAGTAGGCAGAAACCTTCAGGGAATAGGTAGTCTAGTAGGTAACTTGGCCCCTAGAGGGCTTTAAAGATGACAACTGACACATTGAACTATATCTAAAAGCCTATAATATATATATTCATATAGGCATACATTTTTGCTTTTCAATATTGTTATTAGAGGCATGTTTGGCCAGGAGTCATTGGCTTTCATTTGCAAATTGCTATTGAGAATGTGTGTATGTGTGTGTATGTGTACACACACCCACACAACATGCCATGGTTAAAAAGAATAAAACAATACAATTAAAATGAAGGGAAAATTTAAAAAGTACAATTACAACCAATCTAGCTAACTAATAAATAGCCACACACACACAAAAAGATGGGTTTTGACCATTTCCCCAAACATTGAGAAAATGGGACCAAACACACCTTCATGGTAAGAACAGTCTGCAACCTTGAGAACACACAGGAGAAGCACCACAGGCTTTTGGCAATGAGGGAATCTTTCAAAGGGTCTCTTGCTGATCTAAGTAACAGGTTCCTGACTTGGGTATAATACTGGTGTTAACTGCTGAACTGAAAGATCTATCTCCACCAGTGGAAAACAGCTGTTAGTCAGACAAGCTACAAAATTTAGCTATGTGTGAGAACGTGTCACCACATTTTACATTTTAATGCACAAAATATGTTCCATCCATTTTGGAAAAGGGATTCTGAGAAAATGCTTTGAAAATATCTGTTATGCTACAGATGCTCTTTGCAAAAGCTATCTCAGATCTAAAACTGTACAGTGTCGGAAATGTTTCTAAGCATCCCACACTGTTTTTATATTCGAACTGGAGCTGCCTTGTGCTTTCTGCTAAGGAGGAACAAATGACTCTGCCATAAGCAATCAGAATGAACTTTGCAAACACTTTCCCAGGATTTGTAGGAAAAAGCCTCTCTCTGTCTCCTGCCAAGCAATAGTTTAAGACTATCTTCAACAGTCCCGCTCTGGGCAATTAGGTAGAAACTTTGCTGTTGACATTGAGACTGGAGGCTAATTGCCAGCAGGCATGCAGTAGATTGGAGAGAGAAGGGATATAAAGAGGACAGGTAGCAGATGGAAATGATGCTGCTAGAAGATTGGGCCCGAGTCTCACTGGGGTTGTAAACTTACATCTGGGATGAGTAATTTCAGATGGCAGGTGGAGCACATAGAACTGGATGTTCTTTCAATTCAGAGAAAATGAGCAGTTGAGGAGAAGAGTCCTTGTCAAATGTCTTTTCTGGAATCCTGCTTTTGGTGTACAGCTTTTTTTTTAATGGGTGAATGTTGGATTCCATGAGCTCCTGCACCAGCCTGAATGCCACAGGCAATATGTTCTTCAATGCCTTACTAGTCCTGACAGCTTGTTTATTTGTTTAAATTATTAACAGCTGCAGGGCGAATAGTTTTCATCTTTCCCTCTTCTGATGGAATCCTGAATCCATGCTGCTTTTAACCTCAGGGAGAAAAAAAACCTCACTGGATATTTTCCAGGCATCCTTTGCAATGATACTACTACCTAGAATGTTGTGCCAACATGAGCATTTCAAATTTTTTAATGTCCAGTCTCCACTATAGAGTGAACCACGGGACTCTTGTTTATTGATTGTAATTTGCAATTCAAATTTTAGGTTGGAAGAAGAGGTCTACTTATGGAAGTTTTTTGCATATGGAAAAAAATGAATTGACTGTGCAGATTCTTTCCTTTCTTCTTTCTCTAATTTAAAACATTTAATTTAAATTTAATTTAAAACCCTTGTTTCATAGGTTAATCAGCCAAATTTAGTATCATTTAAAAATACAGGTGCAAATCATGTTTAATTATAGGTACTTAATTTAGCTATGAAAGCAAATGTCTGGAACTGGTCTTTCCTACAAAGAATTTTTAGCAGAGGGACTGTAGCATTTCAGTAGTGTTGCAGAATTTATTTATTTATTTATTTATTTGGGGGGGGGGATGAAAAACACCTTTATCCAAAGAAGACAACTTAGAAAAAAGTGTATTTTTTTTAAAAAAAATAAAGAATGATTATGTTTTAAGGAGGACAGATTGATTTAGGAAAAAATAAACCTATTCAGTGAATGGTACAGAAGGAAGCTGAATTTTATTAGGCATTTGAGCTCTACCTATATAGAAGATTCTTCAGGATAGGTAAACGTTCTTTGCTTGATATAAAATATGTTGTTAAACTTGGTAGCAGTTCAACGAGGTATCTGCAGCCCATTCATAACTTAAGCTGAAAGTGACCATGTAACTAGACTTCTCTGCATTCTATTTGTTGCCTTGCTTTTTCTTGCACATGGCTTTAAACCTACTTCCATCCTGTCTCCCACAGTGACTAAACAAATAGGTCTGATGGATCCTACAAGAACATCAGATCAATAACTCTTCTCCGCTGTGGTTTTCTGGGAAGTAGTATTTAGAGGCTTGCTATCTCTGAGGCTGATCGGCTAGGATTAGATTCCCAGAATTCCCAGGGGCATGACTACTACTGCATCTTGACCAAAACATGAATTTATGTGACCAAAACATGAATTTATTAAGTCTTTTGAGAGTAATTAAAACAGCTCTCCTTTTTTGCAGAGGAGTAGCCTTTTTAGTCTGTAACAGCCAAAACAAAAACAAAAAAAACCCTCCACAGGGGTCTTTTGATTCTTGAAAAATTATCAAATTTATTATTCGATCAAGGGTTTCCCTTATTTGTTTTTAGATATAAGAAAACAAGCCTGATAAAGCAGGGGGGAAGAACCTGAGGATTTCATTCATCATCTTTACTCATAATTTTCAAGCTGAGGTGAAGATGATGTAAACTAAGAGTTTTAAATTGTTTTCATTGATTTTCAAAAGAAAACTGGAATTGATTCACATTAAGGTAATCAAGTTTAAAATATAAGAACATTTTCTGTGATACATTTGCTCTGGAGGATTTATCTGCAGTACTTGTTAAAGGTCTCCTATCTCCTCCACTTATAAGCTTCCATTTTAGGTAATTGTTTGAAGAAATAAAAGGAGACGAGGAAAGTCTATGCCATTTCCATTACTTCAATGCCTGAGTTGCACCGACAAATCTTCATTGAATAGCTCAGTTTAAATCATAATATTCCAGAAACAATTTGTACAGTAATTTTGACAATAAAAGTAGTTTGGGCAATGGTGTTGGGTGATTTATTGTCATTGTATGCAGCTTAATTAAGTTATTTGATATGAACTACCTTTCCTTCAGATGTGGAGATTTTTTTGTGTTTCTTACTTCATTAATAGATCACTGTTATACTTCTCTCTTGTGCTTTTTGCAAGTAGCTGCCTCATTTTCATTTCCATAACACTAAATGCAGGGTAGAGTATTTCTAGAAGGTATTATTTACAATGGCAGAAAAATTCTAAAGGGGGAAGGATCAAGGTATAAATGGAAAGAAGGAAAAAATAAAATGAGAACAGTTCTCTGGACAACTTCCATTAAGTCACTGCTGGGTTTATAAAAGTTTCAGGAAATAAATTGCAGTCATTTGGCTAGCTAGTTAGTATTTCTTTCTCTCCTCCTTTTTGTTATGGGAGAAAAAAATTGTTCACCACTGACAGAGCTGTTTTTTGAAGGATATATTTATCTGAGGACATTATATTTATTCCATTGGATACATACTACAGTATCTATTAGTCTTGTCCCCATTATATCTATGGTTTGGTACCACAGTATTTTACAGGAGGGAACTGATTTCAAAGTTGTTCTGTCTCTATTATGCTGCTCCATTTCTCCCTTTTGAGTTGAAGCTAAGTCAAAAACGAGTTTTTTTATTCTTTTCACCGTGAAAATCAATCTTCTATTGGAATTTCTCACATACACATCCGAATGCTCATTTTTGTAAGGGGCTAAAATCTAATCAAATGGGAACGAATGGTTAAGAGAAAGCTCTGCCAAAGATTTTGGTTGCTGGAAGGGAAGGGTTGGTCCTGGTTCATCTGGACTAAGTCAGAACTGCTCTGACCTCCAGCATCATATGTCCTGTTGAGCCTCCGATTCCTCTGTACATTTGATGCTACATCTGTTGAATAAGCCTCTGAACTGTGGCATTGGCAGGCTATGAAATGGTAGGAAGTTGTTGAAGTTGTTGAGTGCCTGCTTTTTGGAAGAGTGCAGAGGTAAACATCTGTGGAATTCCTATGAAGTAACTTGTTAATGTGTTAATTTTTGCTTTATTTTATGTATTTAGAAAAATCACATGGCTGCCCTTATATATGAATTCTGGGCAGCTAAGAACAAAAACAATATTTAAAAATCACTATAAATCAGACAAAAATAATTAAAACAATCATAATGCTATGATCAAATAGTATATAACACATTCAATTACACAGATCACGTCTATAATTTAGTGTTTTTAATTAGCCAGTTATATTATTGTAAAAGAGTTGAAAGGAAATAAGAACTGAGCCTTAAGAACGCTTAATTACAGTCTGCACTTTCCATCCTTCACATGTTTTACTCCTACAACAGCTTATAGGCTCTTCTTTTGGTAAATCATGCCAAGATGTGTTTCATTATCAGTTCCCCCCATTCCGCCCCCCTGACTCCACCTTTTAAATAAGGTAGAGAGAGAAATGAATGTATATTGTAAATACAAAAGTATAGTGCTAGTTACAACTGAAGGTGACTTCTGAGTTTGGAAAAAAAATGAAGAGTTCTTTGTCTATATGCAATTCTGTTTTCTCTAGAATACATTTCTAAATGTACAATAAAAAGGAAAAAGTGCCATCCTGAATAATAGTCTCTCTCACTCTCTCTGTGTCTGTCTGTCTCTATCTCTGTCTCCAGATAATGGCTCTGGATCAGGAGAAGGAGGTAAGTATTGATTCTTTTTTCCATTTGAATGCTGAAATCTAGTTTGAAATGTTTGAGTGTTTATTGGCATCAATATAAGTTTATTTTCTTTTGCACAAATTTCCTAGAATCTCTTTTTTCTAAAAACCCCTCACTTACCTTGGAAAGAATGATTAAAAGAGAGCACTTTTAAATAAGGGATTAAATGCATGCTTAAAGCATTCTGGTTAAAATTATAAGAGTTAACATATTTTAAGTGGGCCCTTTGATATTTGACAAAGACGGACTTTAATAGTAGAGAATATACATGTATAGCTCAGGGTTGAATTGTTGGGCTCTTAGTGTTGTCTGAGCGTAGAAAGCTCTTCAAGAAATCCAACAGATATGCACCTTTAAGTGAGTAAGTAAGTAAATATATTTATTAATAAGTAAATTCAGTCTATGGGCACATGTTAAAAAAAAAATCCAGTTTCTAAACCTGTCAGAGGGACTGAGGGGAGTAACACTAAGAGAGTTCAACTGAACGTTTCAGAATTAGAGATAATTGCATAGTTTGATTTGGATAACAGTCTTTATGTTTCCATATAAACTTTGAGTGAAAGTTTTTGCTAGAAACTTGCTTTAGATTTATTATATTGTTGTTGTCTTGGTGCATGTTACAGACTACTAGAGTATTGTGATAGAAAGTATTCAAACGGGGTAATAAATCAATATGTGGTATAAGTTAACTTGGTAATGCATTAACTTCAAAATAGCATAGGCAGGATTTATACTTTGTTTGGCTGGTGAATATTTTTTGGGGGGGTGGAACATTCAAAGAGAGCCTGAAATTTAGTAGAAATTTGAGCTCTAGCATCCTCATTTCAAACAGCGCTCGGGTGGTAGGGCTGGAAAATACATTTGCCTATTGTGGAAAACTTATGCAAAATCAACAAATATTCCAAATTACTAAACCATTATTTCCCAACTCTGGTTCCTTTCCAACCACTCTTCCTGGAGTGATGGAGTTGAAATCAAAGTCAGCTGGACTTTGATTTCAAAGGGGAAAGCTCCTTGAAAGAGTTGAATGCTTAACTATATACATATTTGTATACTGTGTGCCTTTTATCTTGGAATATTTAATATTCCCTTAGTTATTTGAAAACCAAACTTACATTTGGTCAAAAAAACCCACGTTCTTCTCTGACATTAAAACTCAGTGAACTTAATGGATTTTGTGTTGAACAAATCCAGCTACATAAGTGAAGGATTGTAGGACAACAGCAATATAGATAATCTAGGACAGGGATGTCAAACTTGCAGCCCGCGGGCCACATGTGTTATGCACTGGCCATGCCCACCCCCAATTTAGCAAAGGGGGAAAAAGTTGTGATACGTTATGTGACGATATGTCGTTGAGAGTTTGACACCCATGATCTAGGGAAGGAGTGTTTTTCATTATATTTTTATGTAAAATAGATTGCATAAAATAAAGCAAAATGTTCCCAATCTTTTGCTTTGTTATTGTTATTTTAATTTACAGTCAGCTTTTTTTCTTTTATTGACGATGCTGTCAGAATATAGATAGTAAAGTGACAACACCATAAAAATAGGTGAATTATTTTGAACCTTCCTCACCTGGAAATTTCTAGATATGTTGAACAACATCACTGTAGCCAAAACCCTTGTTGGCTAGAAATGACAAGGCTAGAGGTCTCTTACATCTGAAAAGCTGCGAAGGACTGAAATTAGTTTTATGGATGTAAGAACCTTTTTGTGCCTGGATGGTTAAAAGGCCAAAAAGTTCATAGATTATTCTAGTTTTTGATAATTTGGCTGTACAGGGTATAGAGAAGCATTCTGGCTACATTATTTATAACAGTAAATCATTGTTTAGGGCAAAATGTAGATGTCTGAATATATCTGAATGAAGGTTTAACACTTTCTGCAATTCCTGGGTAAGTGAGTTAAGGACTTCAGCAGAGCTTCCTTTTATTAAAAAAAAAAAAAAATCCCGGGGAAGAATTAAGTTCATATAAGCTTGCAATGAACTTTACATTCTGCTGCCTTTATTCTAATCTATAAAAGTAGTCTAAATTATTTTCCCAGCCATATAGAAGGAGAAGGAAAAAAAGCAACCCACAGATTTGACCCAAGTGTTGTTCTCACTAGTAGTATTGAAATGGCTAGTGGAGGAGAGAAGCAACCCACAGATTTGACCCAAGTCTTGTTCTCACTAGCAGTACTTGAAATGGTTAGTGGTGGTGATGGGAAGCATTCTGTGTAATGATGTCCAATCCTAATTCTCTTCACTCTTCTGTGTTTTGTGCTATGTGTGATGACCCGGGGCATGCACAAAGGCAACACAGTTAGATAATCAGTAGGAGTCTCTTTATTAGCTCCAACTTTGCTCCCAATGTCCTAGTTACCTTCTGGCTGGAGAAAAACTCTCCCAGGAACAGCCTTTGGCTGCAGAGAATCAAGTCCAAAATGTGGTCAACAAAAACTGTTACTATAAGTCCAATCAAGGCAAGATGAGGTAATTAGTCCGGCAGGTCAGGAGAAGGAATTCCAGACAGGCAGGTCAGGAGAAGGAATTCATAATTCAACACAGTTGGGAGGATGCCAGGAACACAGATAACCAAAGTCAACACAAGATGAACTCATGTTGTTCCCAGCAGATGCCACACTTGGCATGCATCTCTTTTAAACTATCTTCCCAGGTGTGGCTAATGAATCAGGGCCCTTTCCCCCCCTGTAAGCCACTCAACCCATGTTGCTCTCTTTTCCATTCCTCCATGCATGCCCTCGGATGAAGAGGGGGTGGGCCTGGGTCTTCCTCTGAACTCCCTCTCCCTTGTCTCTCCCCTGCTCTGCCCAGCCGGACTTTGCCCTTCCCCAGTTTCCTCCACTGCCACGGAGCCACATTTCCACTCCCTGTCAGCTGTTCATCTTCCTCCTCAGATTCAGACTTCGACAAGGGCATGACACTATGTGAAACAGCAAGGTGAGCCTGCTTAAATCATAGCCCAAAGATGAGACAAAATTAGAATCACAGATGCGGGGTGTGTGTGTTAAACTGATCTGGTAATACTAAATAACAAATAAAATGAGGTTCACATTCAGTTTAGATTTACCAGCATAACATATTACATATGAATCAGTCTCCCGCAGACACACAGCTTTGTAAAATAATGTCAACATAGCTTCTTTCAGACTGTATTTTCCACTCATCTTGTCTTTTTTCCATCTTTCAGCAGACACCTAAGAAACATATATGATCAGGCAACCAAGAGTTAGTGGAACAAATAGCTGGGATGTGATTCAGCATTCCTATTCTATGTTTCTTAAGTAGAGTAATGGTTCATTGCTGGCAGTTTAATTCTTTATTCTTGTTATGTAATGCTAACCATAGTGTGTGTCTATTTACCTAAATAAATTTTAAATTACCGTGTTTCTCATAAAATAAGGCTGGGTCTTATTTTTTTTTTGAGCCCCGAAAAAACGGCTAGGACATCTTTTCGGGTGTGACTTAATTTCTTCCCCCACGCACACCTCCACCTAGAGTGCCCCATGCGCACTCACCTCTCCATGAGGCTGCCACTGGAAGTTCCCCAAAGGTAGAGTCACCAGCCGCTTCTATAGGCCGGTAGAAGCGGTCTCGGGGCAAGCACCCATGCGCACTCACCTCACCACGAAGCTGTTTCTATCAGCCGATGGAAGCTCCCCAAAGGCAGAGTCACCAGCCGCTTTGGGGTGAGGCGTGGCTGCGCACAGGGCGCTCCTGAGAGGAGCACCCCACGGACACTCTCCTGGAGGCCATTTCTATCAGCCGATGGAAGCTCCCCAAAGGCAGAGTCACCAGCCGCTTTGGGGTGAGGCGTGGCTGCACACAGGGTGCTCCTGAGAGGAGCACACTCTCCTCGAGGCCGTTTCTATCGGCCGATGGAAGCTCCCAAAAGGCAGAGTCACCAGCCGCTTCCAGCGGCCAATAGAAACGGCTTCATGGCGAGGGGAGTGCGCATGGGAGAGTGGCTGCAAACTTTTCTTAGCAGAAGGGAAGCAAGCTGAGTCTCTCTCTCTCTCTCTCTCTCTCTCTCTCTCTCTCTCTCTCTCACACACACACACACACACACACACACACACACACACACACCACCCCTACTAGCCCTCATCCCTGCACCAGGTCAGCCAAGGCCTTCTGGCGAGGGAAGGTCTCAGCATTTGCAGGGTTCCCACTGCCGCCCTCCCCTCCCCAGTCCAGACCTTTTCCGGGCACCCCGCCAAAGTCCCAGGGCAGCCGACCTCCCTTTACCTGCTGCCGCCGCTGGTTTGGGGAGCGGGGGGGGCGCCAGGGAGGGAAGAGGAGGCAGCAGAGCTCGGCTAACCTTAGAAGGGAGATTGGGCCGGCTCCTGAAAGGAGATGCGGGAGCGGTCCTCATAGAAATGCGGCGGGGAAGCGGGGTGAGTGTGAAAGGACGCCTCCTTTTCTCTCTCTCTCTCTGAGCACCTGAAAGAGCACCTGTCATTAACCAATTAACCAACGCTATCCTCGGAATCCCTTGTTTCGGCATAATTCGGCATAATTTGGGACGAGAGAGGAGCCGTAAAACCAGGGACTTGGCGACGAGGTGCAGGTTCTTTTTTTTTTTTTGATTGAGTTCAATCACGAGACATTTCTTGATTTCATTGGACGTCGGAGGCGTTCAGAAGAACTTTTGAAAAACTTGTGGGTCTAACTTTGAGAAGCAATGAGTTTTTTCCTCTCAAATGGCGGAGGTTTGGGATGGTCTTTGGAGACCTCCACTCTCTTTTAGCTGAGGGAGACCTGGGCGATTTTAGGCTAAAAGCTGCCCTGGAGAGATTGATTAGAGAATGGGCAAGAAAGCAAAACAAGAATACATTGGGGCTAAGGGGTTTTCTCCCATTCCCTCTGTCACAATCTCACAATTTTCATCCAGACACAGATACGGGTGTGCTTTCTCTCCTGCCCCGCTGGTAGATTCAAAGAAAACTAATGCTTACGAGGCCATTTCTATTGGCCGATGGAAGCTCCCCAAAGGCAGAGTTGGCAGCCGCTTCTACCGGCCGATAGAAGCAGCTGGTCACTCTGCCTTTGGGGAGCTTCTATCGGCTGATGTTCTATCGGTAGTAGGTCAGGGTATTCTAGCCTAGGCTACCTTCATGGTGCTCCTAAAGGCAAGTTTTCTTCCACCCTTCCCTTCCCCCCATTTCTCTTCACCTCATGTAGTTCTAACGAATGATGTGAGAAATGGTGGGGAAATGCATGGTTTAAATAGGCCTAAATTTGGGGGGCGGGGCTTAATTTCACCTCATGCCTAGAAATCATGCTGGACCTTCCTATTGGTGGAGGCTGTATTGTTGGAGAAACATGGTAGATACTTAGAACTATCCCAGATTTAATTCAGGACAGATGGTAATTGATCAGTCTAAGCTTTTGAGCTGGTGAAATGTTATGCTTGCAATACATATAGTCATGTTAATTATTATTAAAATAATTTGTTTTGTAGAGTAGTTGATGCTGTCTGAGAGTGGATATTTGCTTGTACATGTTTCATTACCCAGCTAGGTGATATCAGTGCTAGTGAGTTTGGTTTTGCTCCCTATTTATACACTGCTCAAAAAAATAAAGGGAACACTTAAACAACACAATGCAAGTCCAAGTCAATCACACTTCTGTGAAATCAAACTGTCCACTTAGGTAGCAACACTGATTGACAATCAATTTCACATGCTGTAGTGCAAATGGAATAGACAACAGGTGGAAAGCATAGGCAGTTAACAAGACATCCCCAATAAAGGAGTGGTTCTGCAGGTGGTGACCACAGACCACTTCTCAGTTCCTATGCTTTCTGGCTGATGGTTTGGTCACTTTTGAATGCTGGCGGTGCTTTCACTCTTGTGGTAGCATGAGACTGAGTCTGCAACCCACACAAGTGGCTCAGGTAGTGCAGCTCATCCAGGACGACACATCAATGCGAGCTGTGGCAAGAAGGTTTGCTGTGTCTGTCAGCGCAGTGTCCAGAGCATGGAGGCGCTACCAAGAGACAGGCCAGTACATCAGGAGACATGGAAGAGGCCGTAGGAGGACAGCAACCCAGCATCAGGACCGCTACCAGAGCCCTGGAAAATGACCTCCAGCGGGCCACAAATGTGCATGTGGCTGCTCAAATGGTCAGAAACAGACTCCATGAGGGTGGTATGAGGGCCCGACGTCCACAGGTGGGGGTTGTGCTTACAGCCCAACACCATGCAGGACGTTTGGCATTTGCCAGAGAACACCAGGATTGGCAAATTCGCCACTGGAGCCCTGTGCTCTTCACAGATGAAAGCAGGTTCACACTGAGCACGTGACAGACATGACAGGGTCTGGAGACGCTGTGGAGAACGTTCTGCCTGCAACATCCTCCAGCATGACCGGTTTGGCAGTGGGTCAGTAATGGTGTGGGGTGGCATTTTTTTATGGGGCCGCACAGCCCTCCATGTGCTCGCCAGACGTAGCCTGACTGCCATTAAGTACCGAGATGAGATCCTCAGACCCCTTGTGAGACCATATGCTGGTGCGGTTGGCCCTTGGTTCCTCCTAATGCATGACAATACTAAACCTCATGTGGCTGGAGTGTGTCAGCAGTTCCTGCAAGATGAAGGCATTGATGCTATGGACTGGCCTGCCCATTGCCCGGGCCTGAATCCAATTGAGCACATCTGGGACATCATGTCTCGCTCCATCCACCAATGCCACACTGCACCACAGACTGTCCAGGAGTTGGGGGATGCTTTAGTCCAAGTGTGGGAGGAGATCCCTCAGGAGACCATCTGCCACCTCATCAGGAGCATGCCCAGGCATTGTAGGGAGGTCATACAGGTACGTGGAGGCCACACACACTATTGAGCCTCATTTTGACTTGTTTTAAGGACATTACATTAAAGTTGGATCAGCCTGTAGTGTTTTTTTCCACTTTAATTTTTGAGTGTAACTCCAAACCCAGACCTCCATGGGTTGCTAAATTTGATTTCCATTGATAATTTTTGTGTGATTTTGTTGTCAGCACATTCAACTATGTAATGAACAAAGTATTTAATAAGAATATTTCATTCATTCAGATCTAGGATGTCTTTTTTTTGTGTTCCCTTCATTTTTTTGAGCAGTGTATATCCTGGTTACCCAGCCAGTTTTGGTGGGGGTGTAGTTTTCTCCTTGATAGTTCTTTGATTAGGGTATTGCTTTCTGCTTGGTTGTCCAGTGTTGATCCCTGCTTATCTGGGTGTCAGCTGATAGAGAGGATGTGTGTTCTTGTTTCCTTCTTAGCTTTTTTTATAGTTTATAAATGTGGTTTATCTTCATTGATGGCTGATTTGTTGCCATCAGCTTCCAAGAATTCCCTTGTGTTTTTGGATTTAGCTTGGATTTAGATGTAGGACAAATATACAAACCAATCAGAGGAATACCCATGGGATCAACACTCTTAGGACTAATAGCAGACCATAAGGCAATGCTTAAAAAATATAGCATTCTCATACATAATCATGTGTGTATGGATCTAGCACATAGATCACAACTTTGTCATAAAAAAGGAACAATAGAGAAGACATATGAAACAAACAATAACATCTTTAGAGGAATAACATTCACAAGGGAAGAAAAAGGCAACAACAATAACACACATCAGCAAAGGAAACAATGGCAAATTAAATGCATAAAAAACAACAACTCCCATTTACTAAGTGTTCCATTACTAAAGTAACGATATAGCCTTCCTCAATCTGTAAGAACATTACTTAAATGAGTACAAACATACTGTAGCAACCCAGAAGCCTGAAAAAGGAAACAGACTGCCTATTTATTTATTAAATTTATATGCTGCCGATTTTCCCAACAAGGTGATTAGGTGACTTACAATCCATAAAAAGATAAAGAGAAAAAGAATTGAAAATTTAAAAACTATGCAAAGAACTAGAACCAAGGAGATGGATGGAGAGGCCTGTGCAACAGCTTCCAACAAATGAATACCCACACATTTATATCAACAAGTACTGAGACATGACCCTTTACAACACAACCAAAGCAAGCTATGAAAAGATTAACACTACCACACATCAAATATATTTCAGAAACAATCAACAGACTATTATAAGCAGACTGAATAACTGTAGCACACAAGCTGACTAAAAGCCTTCAAAATATCTTAGTAAACCAAAAGAGGGAGTCATCTAAACATTACATTATAAAGTCTGTAATCAGTCGCTATGTAGGACAGATAACAGAAGAGTAGCAGAACGTGTCCCTGAACACAGTCAAAATATATGATGAAAACTCCTTAGTCTCATAATGTTGCAGCAGTCTCGGTTTCAACACAGAACAAGAGACCACGAGAGGTGGAAGAATTCAGGTTTATTTGCGCAAAGCGTTCAGAGCATTAACATGACAAATTCTGAACCCCCATTACATGCTGGGGTTAGTTCTTTTATACCTTATGATGATTTCAGCCCAAGCCTGGGCGTTCATCTATGCCCTATTTACCAAATATGGATTTTATGCTTACAAAATACCTAAAAACATATTTTGTACTGGGAACAAAACATAAGAAAGAGGATGTGGTAGAGAAGACAGGATGTCTGTAAGTATATGCTATTTTTACCATTATCTTACACTTACAAAAATGCTTCTTACAGACCTTCCTTGATTGCAGCTTCCTTGTTTTCAACTTTAAATACATTGTTACTTCCTCTAAATAGATTTCCTAATTCTTTAGCGTAACACAGACAGAGTTGCCCTCTGTCCCCATGACCTATAGATCAGAGAGTTATAATATGCTCAGGAGCTAGCTAACTTATATAAAATATATTCCTTCTCTGGTCCTTCTTCATTCCCCCTTTGAAACTTCACCTAAATCGAAAGATTAATGTGTAGTTTCATATTCCCTGTAAAGAGGACATAGGGGAAAGAGTTCCTCATAAACACCGACAGGTCCTTTACCATAAGAGCCATTACCTTTTCAGTAGTTGTCTTTTCAATTAACAACGAGACAGAACTTGAAACAGCACGTATAAAAAGAGGTATCACACATGGCAGATGACACAAGCCCCAACCAGGATCCCTACAAATACAATGATGGCTGGGCTTGATATTCCTTAGATTCTTCCAAAATGGGGTAGGCACTGCTTTGTCATTTACATAACAAACCAGGCCCTGCTTCCCTGACAACGATTGACAAATATCTCAACCCTCATTACCCCTGTACAGTTAGTGCCATTACAAGAGGTCGGAGGAGACCATGTGGTATGTTTACATCATGGCAGGTGAAGTTCTGTGCACATTGTGGGCTTTCCTACCCTGTAGTTAAGACCCCCCCTTTCCATCCTTACATTCCACATGGATGTTACACTTGATCTTCATGGAGGGAGTTCAGGGTACGGAGTGCCGATTGTGGCGGACAGGGACCCATGGGGAACGGAGAAAGTAACATCTTATTGTTTCATTTTGTACACATTGCCAATATCACGCCCTTGGTACTCACATTGTGGAGACTTGTGATATGGCAACCTGGAGGCCTAGTATTGGTATATGTAAAGTGTCTCCCAGTATTACGAACCAGGAAGCAATCAATGCATTGTTCCGCTTTCCTGGGGTTTATAATTGGGGAGGGTCATCATAAAAGGTTCAGGGAATACCATTCCTCCAACTGCTCTATCTCTAGGGTAAAGGATCATCCTGGGTTGGTCTTCCCTTTATCAGCGTTGAGTAAAGATACAATGAATTAATCACCACACTTAATACCAGTAATATGGTTACAACCCAGACAGATGGCATAAGACCCCTTCAGATGCAAGCAGTTTCCCTTAGCCTTTGACTAGGCTCCATATCCTACTGTTTCTCTCCTCTCCTTTTCCCAACTTATTAGGGAAGCCTGGCGCGCGAGACCTAAGCCGCCAGGAAGACCCTCCGAACTAGAAGTAGTGGGATTTGGTGGTCTCGCCTCCCGTAGGTAGAGGGACAGCCCGGAGTGTCACCACTAGGGGAGGGCAGTTCCTCTTCGGCTCCCGTGGGTAGAGAGGGACAGCTTCCGGAGTGTCACCACCAGGGGAGAGAGTCCTCTTCACCTTTAAAGGTCAACCTGAGTGGAAAGTCAGGTTGAGATCCACTTTCCAACAGGCAGGGCGCGGCTAATTTAACCTGAGACCAATGAACCCATGATTTAATCTCCGCTACCTTAACAGCAAGGGGAGAACACATGACTACAGTATAGGGGCCCTTCCATTTGGGAGACAATGTTTCCCCGTCTCCAATCTCTTAACCCAAACCTCCTGCCCTGGACGTATGTTGTGGGGGAGGTTACCAAAACCTGAGGTTTACACGTTAACACATATTCCTGTAATTTATGGATAATTTCATTTAGGGCCTTGAGTTGTCTTAACCTAATAACATCAGATACATTTGTGGTGTCATGTATATCAAACCTAACCAAGTTAGGAACCCTGCCATAATAATTCAAAAGGGGAGACCGAATATCCCTGCGTGGTGCACAACGTATCGCCACCAGAGCTAGGGTCAAGGCATCAGTTCATTTGAGATGTGTCTCCTGGCATATCTTTGCCAGCTTGTCCTTAATTGTTCGATTGATTCTTTCCACCCGGCCCCAAAGGGGGTGGAAACTACAGTGTAATTTCCATGTAATACCTAAAACTTTTGCTAGTTGTTGCTGCCTTGTAATAAACTCCGGACCATTGTCCGAGGAGATCCGGAGGGTAACCCATACCTTGGTATTACAATATGAAGTAATGCTCGAGCAACCTCAGTGGCCTTCTTTGTGCGTGTAGGTACACATTCTGGCCAGCCCGTGTATGTGCAGACAATAACCAGCAGTGCATTGTAAGGGCCACAACGAGGCATGTCGGTAAAGTCAACCATCAAAGAGTCAAGGGTAACAGCCCTCGGGTTGGTGGCCCATTGGTGGCTGCGGCCTTGCCTGGGGTTATTGGCTGCACATATTTCACAACGGGCACATACATTGGCTGCTATGCTGTTAACTCTATCTATATACACCTCCCTCCTAAGCGCCTTTGTGAGGGCAGTCTTACCTAGGTGCAATTGCTTATGTAGCTGACGACAACATCCCAGGCCAAATGAGCGGGAATATACACCCTCTTATCTGGTAAGACCCACCACTGACCTTCTTGGTGCGCCTGAGTGCCTTTAGCCGGTCCCTATCCTCCTCCGAGTAATGGGGTTGGGGTTGAGCATCGGGCACCCATATGGCAAGGTGCCTTTCAAGGGGGCAAAGTTCTAGTAGGGCTGCTTCACGCGCAAATTTGTCAGCTCTCTCATTCCCCTCTGTATATCTGTCACCACCTTCTGGTGGCCCGGCAGTGCATGCCTGCTACTTTGCTCGGAGCCCACACACTGTCCAATAAACGCAATATCTGGGGGGCCGATTTTATTTCTTTTCCCCTGCAGTTAGTAGTCCCCTCTCTTTATACAGAGCCCCATGGACCTGGACTGTGAGGAAAGCATATTTGGAACCGTGTATATTTACTGCCAGCCCCTGTGCCAGCTCTAGAGCCCGGGTGAGGGCATGTAGTTCAGCTAATTGGGCACTAGTTCCGGGAGGGAGTGGCTTTGCTTCCCAGACCTCATCCAGCGTGACCACCACATATCCCGCTTCTCACTCCCTCTTGTAAGTAGCTGGTGCCATCAGTAAACAGAGTATAATCTGGGGCAGGAAGGGGAACATCCTTCAGGTCAGGACGACTAGCATAAGTTTCTTCAATAGTCTGAACACAATTGTGCTCTACTGCTATTTCCAGGCTCAGGTAATAATGGGTGTGTATATATGCAATTGTTGACCAAAGGTTAGCTTATTTGCTTCCTGAGTCAAGATTGCTGTGCCAGCCACTGCTTTAAGGCAGGCTGGCCATCCCTTGGCTACATTATCTAGTTGCTTGAGAGATATGCTACCGGCCGGTGCCATGTTCCCATCATCTGGGTGAGGACGCCTATTGCAACGCTTTCGCTAGTGTCAACAAACAACTGAAATGGTTTCTCCAAATCCGGGAGACCTAAACTGGGAGCTTGAAGGAGGGCTTGTTTAAGGGATTGAAAACTAGCTTCTTCCTCTTTGCTCCAAAAGAGGGGGCCCTTTCTGCCCTTTCGTAGCTTCATAGAGAGGTTTTGCAATTAGGCTAAAGTTGGGAATCTAGATGCGGCAGAAACCAGCCACGCCCAGAAACCCTCGTAATCTCTCCTGTTAGTTGGAACAGGAAGTTGACATATGGCCTCCTTCCGCTCGTGGCCCAACGTCCTCTTCCCTTGCTCAATGTCATAACCCAGATACCTGACCTTTTGCTGAACTAACTGTGCTTTTTTCTAGATGCTTTATAGCCTAAATCTTGCAGTAGTGAAAGTAAATCAGCTGTATTTTGCCAACACGCGTCCTCTGCATATCCTGTTACTAATAAATCATCCACATATTGTAAGACCACATCTGGGGCTGGTATATGTAAAGCCTCCAGATCCCTGGCCAAAGCAGCACCGAAAAGTGTAGGTGAATTCTTAAATCCTTGAGGCAGGTATATTGGTCCAGGTATAGTGCTGCTTCCTACCAGTGTTAGGGTTTTCCCACTCAAAGCAAATAAATGCTGGCTTTTCTTGTGTATGGGGATGGTAAAGAAGGCGCGCTCTTCAAGTCTATAACAGAAAACCACTGAGCCTCCCGAGGATAAGTCCCAATATGACATAGGGATTGGGAACTACCGGATGGATAGTTATAGTAGCTAAATTTACAGGCCTCAAATCCTGAACAGGGCGAAACCGACCATCCCCTTTTGGAATTGGCAATATGGGGTATTCCAGGGCGATTCAGTAGGTACCAGGATATGATGTTCTAAATATAAGTCAATAATATCCTGGATAGCTTGTATAATGTGGCGAGGTATGCCCTCTGTCTGATTCTCACAGGCACTTTCAGAGGCACTTCCTCAATTAGAATGGGTGGATGGTGTGCTGCAAAACCAGGGGGGTTATCTTCCGCCCACAAATAGGGAACTTTAAACTGCCTCCAGACTTCCTTGTCAGCGCACCCAAATTCCCTCGCTACCATAAGCCTCCAGGATTCTTCCAAAGGTACAGACAAAGTTACTTTTCCGTACCCCAGGTTCATGGAACCATCCTCATTAAAGGATAATTGTGCCCTCATTTTACAGAGCAGATCCCTTCCTAATAATGGGACAGGGCAGTCAGGCATATAAACGAACTGGTGTGTTATAGCCTGCCCTTTTAAGGTGCATTCAAGGGGCTCCAGAAAGGGACGTTGTAAAGTTGTCCCTGTTGCTCCCTGAATATTAATAGTTTCACGGGATGCCTGCGCTAAGGGTTGGGTTAAAACTGATCGGGTAGCTCCGATATCCACTAAAAATGTAACTGTCTTGCCTCCCACATTCAGTCTGACCATAGGTTCAGGGAGGCTGACTGAACCCGGTCGGCCTCAGTCCCATTCTTCTGCCTGGGTTAAGCCCACCAGAGGGGGTCCGCCCAACCCCCGTCTGGTTTCTATCTGTCCTCTACCCCTCTGGGTCAGCCCTCTCTGACCATCTTCCACCACGAAACTGAGGCCTCGTGGGGTCCTTCCCTATTTCTGGGTAGTTCACGTTCGGGACACTCACCTTTCCAATGCCCATATTTCTTACATAAAGCACATTGGTTATGGCGAGTTCCCATCTTCCCCTTTCTCCCGACTCTTGCCCCAGCCCTCTGTGAGCCGGACCCCGCACCACGTGGATTTGACCGTCCTCGTGGTGCCCACATCATGGCTGCTGCCATTAATTCAGCCTTTCATTGCATCTTCTGATCTTTTTTTCCTATCCTCCTCTTTATCCCTATTTGCAAAGACTTTTCGAGCTACCTCCATTAATTGGATTAATTGCCAACTGATCCACTTGTCTCAGGGGGGCTGTCAGGAAGCCTGTTCTGTTTTTGCCCGAGTTCTGGCTGCGACCGGTTCGGTCACAGCAGATGTACTCGGCGCTGAAGTGGATGGGGTAGGGTCCACGGGCCTTCCTTTGGGGTGGATGTTGAAGGCAGTGATCTATCCACCTGGACCGATCTATCCATTCCTCTGACCTTGGGGGACTTTTTAGATATGGAGATAGTCGATCTAATCGTGCCATAAAGTCTGCCACCCTCCCGATTCCTCCCCTCCGACCCTTCTTCAAACCTCCCGGTGGTACATAAGGGGGGGTTGGAACTTCCTCGGGACAACTAGGCAGCACTTGTACAGATTTCTGTAATTTGTTAAGGGTAACATGTCGTGATAGCAAGGCTTTACACCGCTGCATTTTAAGTCGTCAGTAGCCAAGGGGGTGGATGATTCAATAAATCCAACCACACGTCTATATATGGACCCTGATCTGGGTAGCCTAACATTGGGTGAAAGACCCTACGATGTACCTGCACGGCAGTGGGAATATCAAGTGTACCCACTGGGGCCACCCAATCCCAAGGTTGGCCCATTCAATTTCACAAAATTTTCGCAATTTCTACCTATCCCATTTACGCCCATAATCCTGAGACTGGTAAGCCTCCTTAAAATGTTTCATCATAACCTCCAGAGGGGTTACCTCTTTAGTTTGTCTACCACCCATAATCCTCGCACATAAACAGACAAGAGAGAGAGAGGAGAGGAAATTGAAGAAGAGGGTAAGGGGTCCCACTTTCTTCAAACACAGCAGGGGATTTTTCACATAGACACCCACTCACACACGCCCGACCCAGGGAGCCGGATATTCACGGTCTCCGATGGGAACTGCGGACGCCACTCGCTTTCTACTGACCCACGGTGCTGGAGACTCACAGTCACCAATGGGAACTGCAGTAGGCTCTCTCTCTTTTCCAATCAGACTTGACAAGTCCACCCACTTTATCTGTTAAGAGAGGGTGATCAGTCCTCTCCTCCGTCCCTGCTTACAGGGAGGGATTATATTTCCCATCCAATACTTGCCTGCAGGCGTCTTCTCCTTTTGTTTCTCACTGCTGGCCAGCCCCAGTCCTGTTCTTCTCACCTCTCACCAGTGGTTCGTGGGTTTGTCAATCGCCGACAGCAGCAGTCAGCCGCCTGGGGAAGTCCCTCGGATTCAAAGGGTTCCATGGCGCCTGGGATATTCCTCCAACTCACCGATCCACTGACTGTCGGGATGGACCACCCAGAGGGCCTCAGGGCCCCTCCAGTCCCGGCGGAGTCTCGCCAGAAAAATGTTGCAGCAGTCTCGGTTTCAACACAGAACAAGAGACCACGAGAGGTGGAAGAATTCAGGTTTATTTGCGCAAAGCGCTCAGAGCATTAACATGACAAATTCTGAACCCCCATTACATGCTGGGGTTAGTTCTTTTATACCTTATGATGATTTCAGCCCAAGCCATGTTCATCTATGCCCTATTTACCAAATATGGATTTTATGCTTACAAAATACCTAAAAACATATTTTGTACTGGGAACAAAACATAAGAAAGAGGATGTGGTAGAGAAGACAGGATGTCTGTAAGTATATGCTATTTTTACCATTATCTTACACTTACAAAAATGCTTCTTACAGACCTTCCCTTGATTGCAGCTTCCTTGTTTTCAACTTTAAATACATTGTTACTTCCTCTAAATAGATTTCCTAATTCTTTAGCGTAACACAGACAGAGTTGCCCTCTGTCCCTATGACCTATAGATCAGAGAGTTATAATATGCTCAGGAGCTAGCTAACTTATATAAAATATATTCCTTCTCTGGTCCTTCTTCAATAATAACACATGGACAGACTTAACCATAGTTTCAACTGGGAAATTGTGAGCATCCTAGACCAAGCTAACTTCAGAAACATTAGGGGATTCTCTATTTGACATTTAGACAAATCAGCTGTCAGTAGATACATGGACATAAACAACCTTCTAAACAGACAATTAAAAAGGTAAGAAGGAAAAAGACCAGAACACATCGCTCTAACAGCCTATATTCAGATAAGCAAGGATCAACACCTGAACTACTACTATCCCACACTCCCATCAATACTGGTAGGGCAAGCTACTTACATAAACTGGGAATAAATCCCACACTCATTACCTCTGGTAATGTTACCTAGTTGGGTAATGAAATATTTGCAAGTACACAACCAAATTCAGAGAGCACCAAGAGCTGCACAATTCAGCCCTGAGCTACATGTATCCTCTTCTATTGGATAATTTGTCTATGGAGATTCTGAGTCATCGAGGTCATTGTTGTCCCAAGTGTTTTTTCAAGAGGCAACTGGACTTTCTGGTTTTTCTTTTGGTTTTTCTGAGGAAGCTTCTTGGATAAGAAGTGAAATGTCTTCAAAGAAAAACTAGAAAGTTCAGTTGCCTCTTGAAAAAGCACCTTTGGGACTATTGGATAATTTGTTTTGGATTCATCATTTCTAAAATCTAGTCATTGTAGAGAAGCTGTGGCAGATTGCTTTTACTGATTAATAAATTCATAAACATCATGTCCTACACAGCTGACTGCCATCTGTCACACTTTGCAGAACAATTCCTTGTGATTATTAGTGGATTAGATTTACATATTTCTATGAATATATATGTCATATAATGAAAGATAGAAATATGTTTTAGACATTTTACATATTTGAAAAGGTGCATTTTGAAGTGATTTTCTAATTAGAAATAGAACAATATGGTCCTCCCAAGTGAAACGTTGCACAATCTATTAGGAATTTATATAGAATAAAGCTTGAAAATCTGGATTAAAACCGTAAAGCTTCAGATTTTGCATTGCTATTCAACATAATTCATATAATTCTATGAATATATATAGTTAGTTATAGTTATAATTATAGTTATAGTTGTAGAGTTGGAAAGGACCATAAGAACAATATAATTCAACTTTACAGTGTGCAGGAAAACTAATTAGATTATCCATGAGAAACATCTGTCTAGTCTCGACCAGAGTTGGAGAACCTATAACCTTCATGGTTCAATTGTTCTGCTGTTGTCCATACGTTTTAGTTAGAGAGTTTTGTTCGGGTATTTTCCCACGTCATTATAGTTGTGCTTTTAAAGTTGTAGCAACGTTTCGGCAGAATCATATATCTGGAAAAAATAATCAAGAAGAAAATTACAACTAGCCACATGAGCAAAGAGATCCAACAGACGATCATCCCAAGAGAAAAATCTTCCAGATGCCCCAAACTATACGGCCTCCCAAAAATACTCAAAGAAGACATACCTCTCAGACCCATAGTCAGCTCCAGAGGAGCACCACTACAAAACCCAGCTAAACTCTTAGCAAAACAGCTACAGCCCCATGCTGAAACAGCAGCTTCACATGTACAAATCTCATACCACTTCTTGGAAATGATCAAAGATCTACACGTGGAACAAGAAGATCTGCTTGTAAGTTTTGACGTGGTTTCACTATTCACTCAAGTCCCAATAAAAGAAACTCTTGAAATTATCAAAAATAAATACCAACCAGCTAAACACCTCATGGAACTAGCAGAACACTGCTTAACCAACACATATTTCATATACAAAGGACAAAGATACAAGCAAATTGAAGGAGCCCCTATGGGATCACCACTGTCACCTGTCATTGCATACCTGTTCATGGAAGAATTCGATTCCAGAGCCCTGGCTAACGCCATCCACAAACCCAAACTATGGTTAAGATACATCGATGACATAATTGTGATTTGGCTCCATGGAAAAGAAAACCTAAACAATTTCCTAACACACCTAAACAGCACATACCCCCAAATCAAGTTCACCATGGAAATGGAAACAAACAAACAACTACCATTCCTAGATGTACTAATCTACAAAAAAACAAATGGCACACTAGGACACACCATATACCAGAAGAAAACACACACCAACCACTACCTCAACGCCCAATCCCACCACCACCCAGCACAGATAAACTCCGTGGCCAAAACACTAATTGCCAGAACCAAACGCCTGGCAGACAAGACACACATAAAGACTGAACTATGCACCCTGACTAAAGTACTGACAGCCAACAGCTTCCACAAAAGCAAAATCACCGGCTTGATCCACAAAAACACACTGAGACATAATGGAGACCTAGAAGATGAACAGACCTATGGAACAGCTGTCCTGCCCTACATAAGAGGTACTACAGACAAAATAAGATACTACACAGGCATTACATCAAGACTGCCTTCAAAACAGACAGAAAAATAGCAGCCATCCTTAGAAACCCCAAAGATAAAATTGACCTGGAAAACCAAGGCATATATGAAGTTCCCTGTGCATCATGCCTGGCCACATACATTGGACAGACCAATAGAAGAATAAGTACCCGCCTGGATGAACACAAAAATGCAGTAAAAAAGCTGGAACACACTTCCTCACTAGTCCAACACATGAAAGCCACAGGTCATAGCATCAACTTCAATGGCACCAAAACCCTAGCCACAGAATTCTCAGAGAGAAGCCATAGACATTGAAAAAAGACCTGAAAGCATGAATAGAAGAGATGATTCCACCAGACTGTCAATTATTTGGAAGCCTGCACTCACAAACAAAAAAATCTCCACACCACAAGCCAGGCAAACACCTGGGCACAAACAGATCCCCCGATACCTCCAGTTCAAACACACCCCAACCAGGCACCCAGATGAAACCTAGCTTCCTAATAAATGATAGCCGTCCATTTACTCGGAGCCAAGCTGCACTAAAAGCCTCCAATATAGGAACACAATGTTGCCAGCCAATCAAGACAAAAAAGCCACAAAACAGACAGAAGATATTAGAAACACCAATCAAGCAGAACACAGCAAACTCCAAGACCAATAAACACAGACCAAGACTCCCAACCAATCAGGATGAAGAAAAAACCATTCTGGCACAGCAGTAGGCTAGCCCCAAATTTAAAACTGAAACAACTGTAAAAGTCTGACTCACAGACAAACACTATACAGAAGTCTGATGATGGCAGATGAGATTCTGCCGAAATGTTGCTACAACTTTAAAAGCACAACTATAATGACGTGGGAAAATACCTGAACAAAGCTGAATACCATACATGTAAGTACCGTGAAAACTTAAGAATATAGATATATATATATATATTTGTAGATTTTCATGGGTACAGGTATGTAGGTCTAGGTGTGTTCGGGTCTTTTCCCATGTAAGATTAAGAGTATCTTGGCAACGTTTTGGTGAGGTCCCACTCTCCATCCTCAGGCTGGTGCTTTCGGCTTTACTTACTTACATGTATGGTATTCAGCTTTGTTTGGGTATTTTCCCACATCATTATAGTTGTGCTTTTAAAGTTGTAGTAGCATTTCGGCAGAATCTCATCTGCCATCATCAGGCTTCTGTATAGTGTTTGTCTGTGAGTCAGACTTTTACAGTTGTTTCAGTTTTAAATTTGGGGCTAGCCTACTGCTGTGCCAGAATGGTTTTTTCTTCATCCTGATTGGTTGGGAGTCTTGGTCTGTGTTTATTGGTCTTGGAGTTTGCTGTGTTCTGCTTGATTGGTGTTTCTAATATCTTCTGTCTGTTTTGTGGCTTTTTTGTCTTGATTGGCTGGCAACATTGTGTTCCTATATTGGAGGCTTTTAGTGCAGCTTGGCTCCGAGTAAATGGACGGCTATCATTTGTTAGGAAGCTAGGTTTCATTTGGGTGCCTGGTTGGGGTGTGTTTGAGCTGGAGGTATCAGGGGGGGATCTGTTTGTGCCCAGGTGTTTGCCTGGCTTGTGGTGTGGAGATTTTTTTGTTTGTGAGTGCAGGCTTCCAAATAATTGACAGTCTGGTGGAGTCATCTCTTCTTTTCTTCAGATTGAACATCAAAAGTTTCTTCAGTCCTCATTGGACATTACTTGTACTGTGTCTTCTTTCTGATCATTCTTTGAACTCTCTAACATATTAATAACCTTTTGGAAAGACAATACTCAGAATTGTAAGCTGTAATCGACTACTCCAGTGTTGAATAAAGAGAGGAATATACTGATTTCATGTATCTTTAATGCAGCGCTTCTATTGTAGCTTACAAGTCTTTTAGCTCTTCTAGAAATTGCCCCATCCTGTATTTCAGCATGTTGTCAGTCCTCCTCAGATATTTTCTTTTCAAACCACATTTTCCCCATTTTGTATATGTGTCCTACATTTTTCTCTCCCTAAATATAATATTAGTCAACATGCATAGTTATTTTCAGTCCAGTTTTCAAAGTTGTTCATATCAATTACATTCTCTTTCAGTTACCTAGATCTTGGCTAGACCTCCCACTTTGTATAATTTGCAAATTGATATGCAATCAATTAATCTTACAATCCAGGTCATTAATTAATGTGTTGAATAATTCTGGCTCCAAGACTGATTCTTACAAGTTGCACTGGTGACTGCTCTTTAACTTGATGTAGAGCCATCATGCTGAATGCAATTAATTCTGGATGCAGTTGCCAGCCAGCTTTTGAGCCACCTTACTGTATTGTTATCCAAATCAGCAGCTTGTTAATGAGAACATCATGTGAATCTTTGTCAAAAACTTTGCTGAAATCAAGGTAGATTATATACACAGTAGTTCCCTTGTCCACTAGGGTAGCTATCTCTATCCGAGGAGGAAACAAAATTTGTCACATATGATTTATTTTTTTACAAAACCAAGATATTAGAACAGGTAATAAAGTAGGTATTTATAATAAACTCTAAGTTAATGCTTTGATTGCAAAGACCAGAGATCTCAAAACTTGGCAACTTTAAGACTTGTGGACTTCAACTCCCAGAATTCTCCAGCCAGCATAGGTCTGGGAGTTGAGGTCCACAAATCTTAAAGTTGCCATGTTTGGAGACCTCTGGTCTTAGCAATCACAGCATTAACTTAGAAATGTTTATAAATAGCCTACTTTATTACCTGTTGTAATATCTTTCTGGAGATGGTAGTTAGGTTCACTGGCTCACAGGGGTCCTCTTTTTCCCTTTTATGAAAAGAGGAGCTACATCTGTTTTTCTCCAGTCCACTGGCACCTTTCCAGTTGGCCAGGACTCCTCAAGGACATGGACAAGGTTCTGCAGAGCTCTTCAGTTCCTTTGGTATTCCAAGATGCATTTATTTCCTAAGGTTCTAGGGATTTGAAGCGAAGCATTTTTCCCCCCTACAACATTACTGATTTACATCCTTCCCAGTCATTCTTGTGACATCGTTGACCTTTGACAAAGCTGTGTGCCTGAAGGTTTTGTCTGATCTTTGGAATTCTTTTTCCGTGGTTTATTATTTAGTCCTGATATTGTAGCATTCTTGAGTTTCTAATTTTATTTATGAAGATATAGGGTGAACTGAGTTGAGAGTGTTTATCCAGCTTCTGGCAAGTTATGCTCATTTATCAGAATGCTGGCCAATTACTGAAAAAAAAAGCCAAGAGTATCTGCCTTTTAATTATTTTAAAACTCAGACAGTGGTAATGTCCAATACTAGTTATATGAAGTATTTTTAAAAACATTTTGCTTTCTCCTTTGATACTCCCTATCTGTCAAATATTTGCTGCAGACCAATTATTTGTAAGATTTGTATCTACCACTTTATACTGTTACTAACAGCAAAATGGAAATTTATGGTTGCATGCAAGAGACATTCCATTTTTGAAATTAACTGCAGCTTCACATGAAAGAAAGAAGAGTATATGATTTTGTGGGACTTGAGGAATAGAGTTGATCATTTATCACTTGGAGTTAAATCAGAGTTTTTCAATCTGGGTATCTTTTAAGATGCCTGGACTTCAACTTTCCTGAATTCCCCAACCAGCTTTATTGCTGAAGAATTCTGGAAGTTGAAGTTCAGACTCTTAAAAGTTTCCAAGTCTGAGGAATTACTTGAGTTGGATGCTTGTTTCTACCAGTTATACATATAAACAAAATGAGTTTTGTCTGTGAGTTGGTAAATACAATTTTGTGGATTCTCATCTTTGCCTCAGATAACACGCAAAGTGTTGCTGCTTTTCCCATTAAAGTGTTTTTTTTAACTTTATATTCATATATACTATTAAGCATAGAATATAGAATCAAGGCTGGAAGGGATCTCTGAGGTCTTTTAGTGCAACCCAGACATATATTGATGTTGTATTATAAATTCCTGGTGAAATAAATCAGAGACAGAATTTATCGTGCATTTTTTCTTGCCATTTGCTGACAAAACATTCTGGTTTTTCTAGTTTAACAAGCTTGTGTAAAAACAAAAAAACAAAAACAAAAAAACCCCAACCTGTCTTGATGAAATCTTATTAATAGGTAATGGCACAGGCAGAAAAACAGATCAGTAATCCTTTTTTACATTCTTATTCATGTTACGATAACATCTAATATAATTTTGTTATAGCCACTGTTGTGTCACAGTAGTTTAAATGGATACATTATGTGTACATTTAAGAGCATCTCCTGAAAAGAAGTTGAACACTTAACTCTCCCAATGAAACCAGTGACATTTAAAATAATTTAGTTTCGGCTCAGTTATGTGCTATATTATTATTACTAGCATAAGCAACTAAGTTAAAGGGTATGGGATTTACATAATTCTAAAAAAATAAGTCTGCTGTTATTTCAAGGTAATAACCTGACATTCACTATAAGTCTAGACATTTCAGCTGCAGTGGATACACTTCAGTAAAACTTTTTACATCCCTAGGCCCTTTATGTTTTTATGAATTGTTGTTCTATCTAGACTGTTGCTATTTAAAATACTTAGATTCTGTCAGGACCATAGAATATAGAGCATGCTTTTTTTTTTCAGTGAATTCTAAATAGGATTTTTAAAAAGTATTTCTTTATCCCACCTTCAATAATTTACAAGTAATTCAAGGTGGCAAACTTATACAGTACTCCTTCCTCCTATTTTCCCAACAACAAGCATTCTGCCAGGTGGATTGAACTGAGAGAGATTGACTGGACCAAAGTCAAGTCTTCAGGTTGGCTTTCATGCCTAAGGTGGGAGCAGAATTTGTTATAATGATGAGAAGTACAGTAAGTGATAGAATGCAGGTAGAATGACTAATGTTATCTAATCCATGTCTACAGAGTAGTGTGACATGTATAATATGAAAAATATTTTTCACTCTTTTAGAAATGTTCATTAGATGATACTCTGTTGACGTGGCTTTGTTTTAGAGTACGAAGGATCTGGAACGGACATTCATAGAAAACATTCCAAATGCGGAGTTTGCAAGTACAGAGCTGAGTGTGATGAAGATGCAGAAAATGTTGGGTAAGAGACTTTCCCCAAAGGCAAAAACTACCTTCCCCCTGGAATTAAGATAGCCACTGATATGAACTTAGCACAGTGCTTTCTTTTGAAGAATTCAGCCTATTTTGATTTCTAAAAAGTGTTTAATATAGCAACAATTGTAGGAATGTACAGTTGATGTATTTCTTGATGAAGTGACATTCTGTCAATATTACCGAAATATATTAATATATCACATTATAAAAAAGAATTAAACTCATTTTTAAATCACTGAATAATGAAATCAGGAAAAAGGGTTAGACTTAAAATTACCTATTATAGAATAGCCTTGTATACACATACAACCTTTTTAAGTGTGTCTGACTATTTGAAAAATCGCAACGGTTCTCTGTTTGATGCTTTGAAGTTGAAAGTTAAAAGGGACAGTATTTCTTATGTTAATCCATTTCCCTGGGATAAAATCACAAGTGAAATCCAGATTAAGGATGCTTCATGTAGATGTCTCTTTTGTCATAAAGTTGGTGCTAATGGTGATGGTTGTGATGTGTTATTCTCTGGATTTAAATGTTATGGATTTATACATTAATACTGTATATTCCTGGACTTCCGGTGGCGTTTCTGTCGAAGACAGACCAGAGACCGCAATCGTGCTTGGTTTTGATCCGTGCTTGCCCTGTTAGAGGGATCCCTGAGGGACTGAACCATCTGACCCACCTTGTAGGGGTGGTGGGAACAGGGGGAGACCTCCAGCTGGGTTGAGGGGAGCCGCATCTCCCCTCCCTGGCTTGGTATCTACTCCCCTAGAAGACAGGGAGAAGTGGCAGTTTAATAGCTGCCCTGAATACAGGAAGCTGCCGGGACTTAAGTTTGTGCTGGAGAGTGGAAGTGGTGAGTGGTGTATAACTGGATAAAAGACTTTGAATACCTTTTTTTTATAACCCTGAAAAGCAGAAAGAAAGTCCTCGTTTGAAAGAATTGTAGCGGCAAACAGGGAACAAGAGGAAAATATAAAGTAAAGGAAAAACCAGAAATAAAATAATTATATGAAAACAGAGATTAAATTTGGACTAATATACAGAATTGGACATTAATTAGGCATTGGATAAAATGCTGGATTTATTTGGAATGGAAAAAATTTAATGTTAACACTATGGAAAAGAGAATTAAAAATTAAAAACCTTTGAAAAGAAAGTTATATAGAGCACCACCTAATGGTTAAAGATTTTCCTCTTTTATGCTTTTATGGGAAATTACTGGCCATATAAATATTTGAAAGAAGAAATGGAATAAAAGATTTATTAATACAACAAGAACCCCGGAAGCTTTTAAAAAAAAAAGTGGGGACTACAGTAAAATATAAAGGAATACAATATTTTGGGACTGCTGGAGGTTGACTGTGACAAAAAAAACAGAAGAAAGAGAAAGTGAGAAAAATGGAAACTTTTGGTAAGGGCTATAATAGAAAAATTTGATCTTTAATAAAGAAATGGAAGAAATAAGCAAAGAATTTAAATCGGAGCTGCAAACTGTGAAATGTTAAAAGAAAGAATGAGATTACTGGATACAATGATTAATAAAGTAATAGCGTCACAGCTTGCAGAAGAACAAAGAAAGCCCAGAGATGATGAGTTGGAAGAGGAAAACAACAGCCTAGAAGAATATGGAGAACAAGGACCATTGCCAAAGGATATAAAAGGATTTAAAATAGAGACACTGACAACAGAGACAACAAATAAAAGAGATAAGGCTCCCAAGACTAAGAAAAAGAAGAAGAAGGAATTATATAAGAAGAAACCCCCAAAAATAGAACTGAAAAGGGTGGGGGAAAACAGGGCTGACAGGCAGAGCGGAATAAAAATAATACTAGAAGGAAAAAAGAAGAAAAACCGGGCAAACTTAGAAAAGGGAAACCTGCCTAAAATTAAAAGAAATAATAAAGCCGAGAAATTTAGAGATAAGGGTTAGGAATTTTATAAGGGGGCTACCACATGGGAATGTATATTGGTACTTAGTTTAAAACTTGCTGGGAAATATTTTAGGAATACACACACACACACACACACACACACACACACATGTATGTATGTATATGAGTTATGCTGTTATGAACCCTTTGGAGGATTAAAAACGGGAATGGAAATGAATTAAAATATATAGACAAACTTTGGCTAAGGGGAAAGGAAGAAAAACATTATTAATGATTAGAAGTAAAGTGAAGATAAAATGAGACATATTAAGAAGTTACTCTAGCAATTTTCTGGGGGGGATATCTTAAAATATATACATTTTAAAATATACAGTTGATTATTTAATGGATATTAGAAGTGTATAATGAGAGTATTTTATTATGATTAAAGTAAGGGAATGGAAAACACCATGTGGATCCTAAATACATTGGCTTTATTTTACTTTTACTTTTTTTAGATTGTTTATTATATATCAGCTTAGCAAAAATTAAGGATAATAATGATGTGTAATGTAAAATAAAATAGGTGGTAGGCTGAAAATGGAAATAATAGGGGATAAAGAATTGAAAACCTATGTGTGGATGAAATGATATTGATATTGAACTAATGAATTGAAATATGAAATGCAAATTTATTTAAAGATGAGTGAAATGGATAATGATATGAGATGATAATATATAAGATTAATGGAAATGAAAGTATGACTATGTACAAGTGTTATAATCATAATCCTGAATCATGTTGCTCATGTGAAGAGATGTGTAAAAATAAAAAATATATAAAAAAGCTTTTAATTAAAAAAAATGCTGTATATTCCTTAATTAACTGACCAGGTGTATTGCCTAGATCTTGATATAGCAACACATCCTTTCCCTGGGTTCTCATACTGGAAATAAGAGATGAAATTTGACCTTTATATCAACTACTTCTTGAAAGGTCGTGTCTCTAGAAAGGTTTCTCTGGAGATTTCAGACTATCTGGAGCAGCCTGAAGGAGGAAAAAGGAATCAGTAGTTAGTGTCTGCAGTCTCTTGGAGATCTCTGTGAATAGAATAATTTATGGAATGTCCATACACACACATGCGTGCATGTGCACATGCACACACACACGCATCCACACATATACAAACACACAGATCTGCATATTCATGAGTGCATAGATGTGGAAGAAGTGAAATTTAAAGATAATTGCTTGCTGTGCCTGGCCCCAGTGATTACTTTAAAAAAAAAACCCCAATTTGATGAAAAGCTCTGAGAATTAAAGGATGAAGAATTTTATTCCAACTGCTTGCCTATCATTTCAGAACATTCGTTTCCCCAAATCTATTGAAGCATTCAACCATTATGAGGGAGTCACCTCAAGTGGCATTCTGGGAAGTATTATTCATCCTAACTAGCACAAACTTGCATTTTTCATTCCGAGAAGTAGTCTGCAATTAGACTGTCAGCTATTCCAGAACTCGTTACATTCAGCACAGAGATACAAACAATCACACTTATTATCATTTCCCCCCTCTTTCCTTTAACTTTTATTGGTCTTATTAAGGGAAAAAAGTGACTTTTGAGCAGGTGGTTGTCATGAGCTGCACAACACAGTTGGAAAATTAACATTTGGATAGATTCAGATGAGTGCAGTGTGACATTACTGCGCATAAATATGCAAACGAATCACACGGAGAAAATAATCACTAAAATACCATTCTTGGTTTCCATTTCAGGTATAAATAAACAACAGATAATATAACTTCTGGGAGAAACAAATGAGGTTATATAAAACATTCGCAAATATGCTGAAGTCTTATAGATTGTGTAAACCCTCTCGAGTTACAATATCTTAATGTGTATCTCTTAACAGCAAATCTTCTGTTTGGCATAAATCACTATGTTGAGTGATGCTGAGAATCTGATTAGAGGGAGAGAGAACTAGCTTTAAAAGAGGCACAAATAATTCTTGCACTGGTTACTTCATCAGGAAGAAAAATAAGACAATTACTTTAGCTCCCTGCCATAACCACACAACAACACCCTTTTCATACAACTACATAGTTACACTCCCAACAACAGCTGAGCACACAAAGTGGGAGAAATTATATATTGGCTTCACTGACTATCTACACTCAACATTTCCCCCATAGGGAATGAACTCAAAAGACAAATGTTGCCTACAATGAATATTGTTTATTAGTCTGGTGTCTATGGTTTGGCTAGTTATTTCAGGTAAAGAAATCGAGTTTTCCACTTAGTTTATGGACTCAGACAAAATGTGGGGTAGAGAAGCTTTCGGTGGATGGCAGTGGAAGTGCTCCTTAAACTTTCTTCACCTTTTAGCCCTCCACTTAGAATTCTACACTTGGGTCTGGAACCTAGTATCAGTAAATACTAGATAAATACTAGTAATAAAAGATTCCTTACCTTTATGAAGTATTTAGTTTGAAGTTCTGAGAATGGGGGAAAAGAGACTAAATATGAAACTTCAAGCATCAGATCTCTCCCCCCCCACTTTTTTTTTTATCCAGACTTTCCCCCAATACTTATTTCTTCTCTTTTTTACTTCTTTGGTTGAACCATCTGCCCTCTATCTAGGATTAGCAAGATGTGGAAGTAACAGCTAAAATGTTCATACATATTGCTTTTGATTTCCATATTAGAACAAGACAGTTAAACTTATCATAACTTGAAACACTACAGGTAATCCTCAATTTTTAACCACAACTGAGCCCAAAATATATGTTGCTAAGAGAGACATTTGTTAAGTGGGTTTTCCTCATTTTACAACCTTTCTTGCTAGAGTTGTTAAGCAAATCATTTGTTAAGTTAGTAAAATGGTTGTTAAGGGAATCTGGCTTCCCATTGACTTTGCTTGTCAGAAAGTTGTAAAAGGAGATCACATGATCCCAGACACTGCAACCATCATGAATGTGAATCAATTGCCAAGCATTTGAATCTTGATCACATGATCAAGGAGATGCTGCAATGGTTGTAAGTGTGAAAAATGGTCATGTCACTTTTTTTAGTGCTGTTGTAACTTTGATCACTAAATGAACTGTGGTGAGTCAAGGAATATTTGTATTATCGTTTGAGAAGTGTTTTAATATATTGCAGTATACAGAGTGTGAAAAAAGGAAAATTGAAGGATCTCTTTCCTTTTTTTTTTTCGGTCACCAAAAAGTTCTGCCCGTCAGTGAGTTTCATACATCAACAGATTGCTTATTTTGGCTGACTCATCCTTTGCCCCAGATAAATTAGAGTTAGGTATTTGATCAATTGTTGACAGCTCCCATTGCAAATGTATGTACCCATCTATAATCACAAGAAGGATATTCTACATCCGCAATGAAAATTTTACAGATTTTAATAAGGAACAAGAGCCAAACCCAGTTACTGCTAGCCAATTATAATAACCTTGGGACCTAAAGAAAAACAATGTTGTACAGTATATATAGGCTTAATCATGCATAGAGGAGACATACTGAAATCACAAAGATTTAATTCATTTTAGTCAGTGGTGGGTTTCCAAATTGTTTCCTACCAGTTCTATGCACTGTTCTACGTGCACGCGGAGGGCTCAAAGACCAACCTCTGTCAATGCTGGTAAGCTGAGCTGTTTTTTAGCTCAGCTGAAGTGTGGCATCCACTCTACTGCGCGAATTAGCTGAGCTAAAAAACAAGGGAATATAGGAGAGGTAACAGCGGGAGCGGGGCCAACCAGAGGTGGTATTTGCCGGTCTCCGAACAAGTCACAATTTCTGCTACCGATATGCAGAACCAGTCTGAACTGGCTGAATACCACCTCTGATTTTCGTCCTATTGTTTTAAAATGTTAACTGCAACTAAAACTGGATAATTTTTTTGAAATTTTAAGAGATCATGCTAAGCCACTTTTTTTGATTTGTCAATACAGCTTTGGAATGAAAACCAATTAACAGCCTAGAAATTATAAGGTACAAGGCGGTGTTTAAGGAACTGGAACTGAAGCAACCTAGGTTCAACATTTGCTCTTAGCCATGGAAATATCAGTAGGTAATAAAGTGTCTGTCAGCCAATCTATCTTGAAGAATTACTATCGTGGAATTTTAAAAAGAAACTTCCTTATAAGCCATTTTAAGAACCTGGAGGAAACCTTGAGATAAAAGTAGTAAATAAGTAAGTAAGTAAATATATATTTAAATATGCCAGGTGCATTTAAGGAGATCAGCAGATCAGGAGCATATTCTGAAAGGTGACATAAATGCCATTTTTAAACTTTTAAAATATTCCTGGGAGAAGTGTGGCTGCTTCCATATTTGTTCTGCTAAAAATTGCAAGAGCTAAATCCTCAGCTCCTCACCTTACATTATTTTTCCTTCAAATGTCTGAAAGCTGCCTTGTCCTCCTTATTTTCCCTCAAGAAAAAGGTGATTTTGGGGACAAGCTTGCCACTAGAATAAGAAGTGACTGCGATATTAAGGGCAGGGCTTTTAAATGTGAATAAAATGTGAGCAGAGATGCAGCCATTGTCCATGCAGATTAAGGAACAAGTTACTTGACAAGTACTTTCCTATTGTCCTATTTACACATGCAGTTTCCATGTGCATATAAAATGTGTCACTTACATTTGCTTTGTTATTTTCCAAGAGCAAGGGGGATTCTTTAAATGTAATACTACCTGAATTTTTATTGCTGAACTAAATACCTTTTGATAGAGATTTGCTGAAACATTACTATAACTTAAGGCCTACTGAGATTTGCTTTCCTTTTTATTTCTATATTTCAAAAGCCAGCTGTGTCAACAATAATTTGATTCATCTATTCAAATGTGGCTTTTTAAAAATAATTCCTGAAGAAACTTTAAGAATTGGCATCATCTTTTCCTAGTACATGGACAAGTGAACATGCAATATTAATTTGTGATGTGCTTTGTAGATACTTTGCACATTTTTAAATGGCACATTGGGTTGCCAACCTCAAAGTATTCCAAAAGTATAGTATCTGATCAGATTTGCAATTCTAGGATTTGGTTATTTCAAGACAGTATATACAGAATGTATACTTGTCATCACTCATCACTCCTTATCACCCATCCCCTTCCACTTGTGATTGTAGGACTGTAACTTTGTTGCTTGTATCCTAACGATTTATATTGACTGTTTCCTAGTATGATTTGATTGTTGATTGTACCCTATGACTATCATTAAGTGTTGTACGTTATGATTCTTGATTCTTAAGAAATGTACCTTTTCTTTATGTATACTGAGAGTATTTACACCAAGACAAATTCCTTGTGTGTCCAATCACACTTGGCCAATAAAGTATTCTATTCTGTTAGCAGCGGATATCATAGCCTACTTTGTCCTTGATGTTCCCAGATGACAGCACCTCATGACACCTAGAAGAGTCATGTATTATACTAAGGATAGTTCCGAAAGATCTGTGTGATATGTAGATCAGTCTGTGGGGTAAAGTGACTTTTGACCATTTTTCACACTTATGACTGCAGCATCCCCATGGTTACGTGATTTACATTTGGATGCTTGACAACTGACCCACAGTTATGATGCTTGCAATATCATGTGATCATCTTTTGCAACCTTCTGACAAGCAAAGTCAATGGGGAAACCAGAATTACTTAACCATGTTACTAATTTAAGAACTGCAGCGATTCACTAAACAAATGTGGCAAGAAAAGTCGTAAAATGGGGCAAAACTCACTTAACAAATTTCTCACTTAGCAAGATAAATTTTGGGCTCAATTATGGTCGTAAGTTGAGGACTACATGTATTAAATACTTCTAAAATGTCATTCTAGCATTCCTTATTGTAAGAATAGGTCAATACTGGTCTTTTTCTCTTGTTTATTTTTCAGTAAAAAAGTCTTGTACTCTATTTTGCAGTTCTTCTTTCATTGTCAATTCCTTTAAATAAATGAATTTTTGTGATTCTCTTCGTACTTTCTTTGCCTAAATAGTTCTTGTCATTCTGAACAATGCCTAGGTATTATATACAATTAGAGCTGATGGAAAATATTTGTACCTCGGGTGGCAGATGTTGGTGGTGGTTTGTTCTCCGAGCTCCTTCAACTGAAGTTCCGTGGAAGATGTTACTGAGCCTGGGTACGAAACATTTGGAAGCCAAACAGCGAGCTTGGAGAACAAACCACCACAAACATATTATATACAACGCCTAGAGGAAGTACATAGCATATTAAAATATCACAGACATTTCATACTTTGCTTAAAAACCTCAGATTTCCTAGGCATTCTATACAATGCCAGCTTTTTACACATTGTTGGTAACATATATTTGCCAATAGCCAGTAATGGTGCCTAACTAGTTAATGCCTTAAAGCTGCTTCAGTAACCTTGTAGGCTCCACATGCTAAACCCAAAACAAGTAAGAGTCACTGTGGTTTGATGTTATATTTGAACCTGGCTGCAGAATTCCAGGTAACTTTTAGCCAGCCTTAGCAAGATCTATCTCAGAAGGTTGTTGAACTGGATATTGCCTTGAATTCCTGGGATGTAAATGGCAGGTTTCACATATCACAAAGAAATCCACATTTTGTTCAAGGGAAATATTTGTCAAAGCTGATTCTGTTTTATAAAGGTCCAAGTGACGAGCATTGCTGCATCCTTATTTGTTTAGTTAGGGTGACCCTTTCCAAGTGGGCATTTGAACAAATATATGCCACTCTGCTTAGTGTCCTGTTGTTTCCAATTATCCTTCAATAACACTGACAGGGTTGAATGGCAGAGCTGGAAGCTTGTGACTGGACGTATCCATGGCAACCCTTGGGATGGAACATCACCTCTCTCAAGGCCGCTTTGGTTGCTTACTGAGAAAAAGAAACCAATATTTCATCACAAGCTGATTTGTTTTTAAAATAGCTACCTGTAGAACTTCACGTTGCTGCTGGACAAAGGATTTAGTTGTTGTGGGGAAGAAATGCTTTTGTCAAATGTATTGTCCAACTTCCATGCTCACTAAGTCTAGGTGAAATGCTCTTTAATTTCTTCTGCATTATTGTGGGTAATTTCCAGAGTAATTTGCACCCAGCACATTCCCAGTTAATCCCTGTGTCACAATTACCTTAGAGAAGCAACATACACTATTCAGTACAGCTTACAAGACAGCACCATTCAGTTCAGCTTTTTTTATTGTATAAGGAATCAATCAATTAATCAATCAATGAAAGGCATAGAATTTTCAAGGATCACTTGGAAACAATTAGCATGGATGTTCTCAAAGCCTTTGGATGATCTAGCTTTAACCCTTTAACAGTAAAATAAAGATGGAAATAGGATACCAGGTGATCCTTCTCCTATTCTGCACTATTAAACAGTCTGGTGGATGAGGATAATATATCCCACAAGTCCCTCTTTCCTACAAATAGCAAATGAGAGAAAGTGGCTGAAATTGATGAGAACATTAGGTGTGCATTTTTCCTTAAAAATTAGTTATAAAATCTGGTAATTTAAAACATATTTCCTCATAGGAGAAATTAAAATAGTGTAGCATTTCAATTAATTTTGATGGTGTTGCATGCACATTCTATTTAAAACTGACAAACTGATCCAGCATTTGAGACTAAAAAATGCTAAATTGTAAAAAGGTGTCAAAATTATTTCTGGCACACCTTTAATTTTCATAATGTGTGAAAAATGGAAGCAAAAGTAAGAATCAAAAGTACAGACATTCAAAAGTTTAAGATCTGAAAAGTGTAATACAAGTATTAAAACTGTTAGATGAAGTATATTTACATACACACCTATTTTGATTTCAAATACATATGTATGCATAAAGGCCCATTGTGGCCCAAAATAATTGTACTATTAGAAATTAATAGTTGAGTAATTATTGAACAACATACATAACAACTTTCAGTAAAGCAAGGTTTAAGAGAATTGAATAGCTGCCTGAAAAAAAGCGATTTTTAATTTGATCTGAAACCTCTGCCATTTTACCTATGATACTCATTTACTAAAGCAAATTATCACTTAATAATAGTAATAACCATATATTGAATAAGAATGAGCTGAATTTATGCTTTGTACTCATTTTAAAGTGTATGCTTTACGTCTTTCTCTCCAATAATATTGTGGGGCAAATATCTCAACCCATTATTACTTTTTTCTTATGGCTTTTTTCTGCACTATTTAAATTATAAATTCACTGATAGCAGAAATGAATTGTAAGATATATTAAGAGCAGCATTTATCCAGACAAATGCATTCTAAACTGATCATTCGACTGGAGACATCCAACCAGCATCCTACTAGCTGAACAAGTCCCGGAGCAATTATCCAACCTCTTTACTGTGGCTGACCTAAAATGTTGTCAAGTTATATTAAAATAGGGCTTGCATATGCTAATGAGACATCTTCCCCTTGTGTTGTGCATTTCATACATACTTGCAACACTCTGTGTTTGTGTGTATGTCTCTGTGTAATCCCAAAATGAGTTGTACAAGACTGCAGGGCCCTCTGTAGAGATGTTGCATGTAAAAGTACTCTGTAGCAGGTAAAATGAAACATTGCTGCTGCAAAGGCCACTATCAGTTTGAATAAATACAACAGAAAATAATCCAGATTGCATAATCCTCTTTCAAGATTTAATAATAACCCTATGTGGGAAGGATTTTGAAATTAATTAATTAAAAATAATTTTAAATTATTAATTAATTAAAAGTAAATTAATGGTTAGTTACATTAATTAAAGGAATTAATATGTTATTGTTATTGGAGGTTCCCTTTCTCCCCACCAGTATGACTTTAAAATACAAATAACACAATGTTTAGAGAAATACTTTGCTGTGGAAGTAGAGATGGCCAAAGATTTAGAGTCTAAGGCAAAGCTTCAAAATTACACACACATTACAAAAAGGAATTCAGGAAAAGACTGAAGTGATTAGGACAATACATCAATGGAAAACTGATTTTCACTAAGCTTTCACATTGATTTCTGTGCAATCAAAATATTATTAACTTAATGTGGATTGCCACATTTTTGTCATGAAGTTGAGTTATAAATGATTTCCTTGTGGTCTTTAATCCAGAAAGCACTTAAAAGCAGGATTCCTTAGCTTCAGCTGCTGAACTACATTGTTTGTCCTCAGGCTGTACCTTAAACATTCAGACTGGAATAATGTCATGTTTTATTTATGAGAATTTAAAAGCCAAATTGGTTGTTGTTAGAAGTTAAGGTTGTATAAAATGAAACCAAAGGTATGCAGAAGACCAGTAGGGAAGGGCTGAGGAAAATATATTGGTGGGTTATCACTTTGAGGGATACAACTGATAACCTCTATCAGGAGAGATGCTTGACTGTCAGAGAGAAAATGCATTTATCTTCTATGCGACTGTATTTGAGTGACTTCATGAATTGTCTTCTCCCATTTATAAACTGAAATATGTATGTGTTAAGTAATGTGATTTCATTTCACATATGTCTTGCAAATAAAACATTTTTCTTGAGTGAAATACTGGTGAATTAATTCATGTTTATGTAAATAGGTGTGTATGCAACATAGACTGTAGTGGCTACAGTTTCAACCCTGTTTGTGCATCTGATGGAAGTTCCTATAATAACCCATGCTTTGTTCGAGAGGCATCTTGCCTGAGGCAGGAACAGATTGACATCAGACACCTTGGACATTGCTCAGGTACCTTTAACTTAACTTTTCAATAGTGATTATTTCACTAGACAATTGACTAGAAATAATGTTGTTTATATCCCAGATAAGGCTTTTTTGTGGTTCTGCTCCCATAAAATCACAGAATGTAGTGAAAATGTTGGCTTTCATTGAGAATTAAGAAGTTTTGTTTTGTTTTCATTGAAAAACACGTACCCATGTATATAATCAGCGTTTTTTTTTCTTGGTTGTGGTTTTCTTTTAAAACTTAAATGAAATACAAGAAGGTAGACTTGAAGGACTTGTGATCCAGGAAGCAAAATAAACTGTATAACTTTCTACAAAGGAAAGAAAATTACATAGTTATGTTTCATGTAATTTTATTAAAGATTATAATTACAGTAGTAATCGTAAGCACTGTTGCCATTATGTGAGGTTTGATGTATTTATTTATTTTAAATAATTCTTCAATATAAGCATCAGCACACTTGTTTTTCAATAATTTCATACATGGCAAGGCTCTTCCTCCCTTTTCTCCTGCCCTCTACTGTACAGTTTCTTGATGATTCATTGCTTACTCAAGGATCCTATGCTGTTGGGCACATTTATAAATATAGAAATATATATAAAAATATCTTGATATATTGGCAAGAAATGTACACCTATAAATTTCCAACGCTCTTCCCCCTCTCTACCTCCTCATATGCCATGCTGGAGGCCCATAGGATTCTGAATAGCTAAAGGAAAGCAAAATATTAGATCCACACATGTAGAGTGTAAACCAACTATTTTATTATATTCTGTCCATTATACAGGAATCTACTGAGACATCCAGCCTTAACCTGGTAACAGATAGATGAAGCTCTATGCAACTAAACGGGGGAAGGGGAATTAGTTCTGGATCTTTGTGGTTGTGCAATGATATGAAGTTAATTCCATCCTAAAGCCCCATCCTCCTGCTTGGCTGGGTGTTTCCCAATATCAAAGAAGTCAGTGGGAAAATGTTGAAATGGCAGTTGGATATGCTTCCATTATGGCAGTCCATAGCAGTGGCTGAGTTAATGCAAGGAACGAAAGGAGCTTGGAAGATCAAGCTGGTGAACTGATTGGTTGAATTGCCACATTTCAAATGGCTGTTTGATGTTACAAATAGCATAAGTACAGAAGGGAAGCTTGGTGGGCTAAGTGGAATTCAAGCCTTGTGGAAGGAACAAGGAGAAGATACTCAAATCCCATCACCCTTACCCTACTAAATAAGGTGTCTCCAAATTTTGTCTTGGTCTGGATCAAGCAAAATGTTCTTCTGCTGCACCAAGGCCAATCTGGGACAGCTGGAAGAATGTTTCTGAGACATAACATATTTGTTTCAATTTTGTACACACCTCCATGTATTTTCTAGGAAAGGCTTCTAGATTTAGAATTTGTATGACTATGGCCAGGTTAATGGAAGAAATGTCTCACTGCTGGAAAGTTACTTTATTAAAGGTACTTTAATCAACTCATTATCCAAAAGTCAGGTCACTGCACTTCCTCAGGTTCATCTTCCCTCAAGTTCTTCTTTGATTTCAGGAATAATCTTTTCATAAAATTCTATCCATGTTATTGTTGCCCTGGAGGATACACAAACGCACACCCCAACTCTCAGACTGCAGAATTTGTTTCTGAACTTCAAAATAGAAACTCCAGAGACTTTCTCTCATTGTAGGGAGTTCAAAGTATGAAGACAACATGAAGGAGAAAGCAACACTTTGATTCCTTTACTTGATGTTCCATATCTTCACTGAACGACAAGCATCTGAGGGCTTCAGATATGTTAATAACTTCTTATGTTGAACTGTATATCAGAATTTGCTTCTGCCTCTGTACAGAAGTTTCAGTGATGGAAATGTTTTTATGAAATATCCATGCATTATGCATTTCCAAAGCAAAACAGGAAAACACGTTGCTCCCAGTTGCTATATCTGGGCTACTATTAATAGTAATATTATTAACATTTAATATAATGGCAAACAGTATATACTAACGGTATAAACTATATACATGTTTATTATAAACATAAATATAATAAAAATATTTATGCTGTAGGTTTTTGTCTTTTACAGATTACAGAAATGACAGTTAGCTATGCTTGTTACTCTGCATGATTGATTAAGTTCCAGCTAGACCTGGGACAAGTTAAAAGAACTTAAGAGGGTTTTGAATTATTTGTCCTTTATTATCTATATTCTTATCCAACCAACTTCATCAGACATTGTCATTGTCATACACTTTAAAAAACATTTTTGCAACCATAGGAAGTTGAATCTTAGTTGATTTGGGATGCCCTTCTGTGCTGATGGAGAACTGTGGAGCATATATACTATGGGTCTGATTGAACAGACCTTATGATTGCATCTGGGACTGACAAGTTTGAACAAACAATATCAGGATATTAGGAGGTTTAAAAACTATAAAAAAAATTATTATTATTTAATAAATTATTATTTATTATATCCTCCAAACAACATTCGTCTGCTGGGTGTTAAGGTTAGCTTGAAATGGATGATTCTAAGGTAAAATACAGTATGATTTTATACCTTTTTGGGGGAGGGATGCCTTCAAGTCAATATTGATTCCTAGAAAGTCCCTGCAGGTTTTTTTGGGAAGCTTTCCTAGGACTGAGAGAGAGTGACTGGTCCATAATCACCCAGTTGGATTCATGCCTAGAGTGGGACTAGAACTCACAGTCTCCTGGTTTCTAGCCTCATGCCTTAAACACTATACCAAACTGGTTGTCAAGATTACACATTAAAAGTGGAATAACATGCCTAAAAGTTGCTATGTTTTTCACTGCTATACAGTGGTGGGAAGAATAGAAAAGTATAATATCTATGATGTTTTTTCTGGTTTTTCTAACTGCTGCTGAAATTAAACCTTAATAGATTGGAACAGTAAAAGCAGTCCTGGACAATATAATTGTTTTAGCTATGCGAGAGGAATATAATCCATATCATCTTTTATTTAACTGTTTCTTTTGGTTATTGTATATTAATAGTTGGTTAATACTTTTTTCTCTTTCTCCCAATAGATTCTGATGATTCCAACTTATTGGGAAAGAAGGATGATGGAATGCAGTATCGGCCAGATGTGAAAGGTGGGGTATTAATATTTACGTTAGCTTTTATGAGTAAATGCTAGCTATGGTATAGTAACTGAATCTTGCAAGTCTGCCTGCACCTCCTCTTCCTCATATTCCAGTGAATCAGGGAAGTGTTGGCCTGAGCCACTTGTTTTCCAGGACTTAAAGTATGCTTCAGACCTCTTTGCCTGGGTAACATTCTTGCATATTTTTGTCAAGGTCATCTTCTCTACTCTACCCATGATGTCCTTCAGTTGTTCTGGGATTTCTTAACTCACAATTGCCAGAGGGTAGCCAAAGACCAGGTTAAAAAACTGCAGGATGCAGCTTTTGGGAAGACCAGGCTAGGTAGAAGAACAGTGTTTTTTAATGTACCATTTTATGTACTATTAAGCATAGTTAATATGCGTAATGAATTAAAAGATTACTAATTATATATTATATAACTCATACTGGAAAGCATAGTATAATATGTAGTGCTACAGTGCTATGTAATGCTACTGTAAAATACTTCATACTTAATTAGGGTTGGCAAATTTCTTCTATAAAGGACCAGATCCCACCCCTCCACTATGGCTGTGGCTAGCAGGTCTCCAGGCTAAGAAATACTATTGGATGCCCCCAACATTTTAGCAAGGAGGCTGCTGATTGGTCACTACTGTGGCCTAGGCCTAAACCTAACCTTTCCCTCAGACTCACCCCTTACCCTGGGAACTCAGTTGAGGTTCAGACCTGGCAATCTGTTGCCCACCCTCTTGTGCTTTCTTAGCTTTTAGGCTAAGAAACGGTCTATTTAACATAGACCGTCCTATAGTGGAAAGAAGAAAATAATTTTCTGAAATTTGCAAATATTTACTTACAGGCTATTTTGCTTTTTTTTAATATTTGCAGTCTAAGCTTAAAGATTTACATCTTAGCAATATCTTCAGTATGCTGATCTAAAACAGGCTGTCCCTTCAGGCATAGAAACTTGAAGCTTTACTTCAAAGCCTTTTTAATTGATTGGTTGGTTTTGTGCCATAAAGTCAGCGTTGACTCTTAGACGACATAAATAAATTTTCTCCAGGAGGTTCTTTTCCCAACTTAATTGTTTATGTATTCTAAATAATTCACCCGTTGCCACCATGTTTGAGTCCTTCCACCTTCTTACTGGTCTTCCTCTTTGAAAGCAAGAGGATGGGGCATCCTTATTTTCTTCTCTCTGCTAATTTAATTTATCAGATTTATGAAGACCCCTTCCCCATACCCCCTCAAGCTTTCATAAGGCTATCCCCATGAAAGGTTGGTCCATATAATGGGGAAAAAATGAAAATCCAAATTTATGTAAAATAAATACTTTAAAATATATTAAAATAGCACAAAAGAGTACAATATATTTGGAGCTTGCAAGAACTCTTTATCAAGCAAAGTGTTAACCAAAGCAGGTTAAGAAGAAAAGAAAGTCCAAAAAAATCAGGCCTGGTATTTTAGACATGTTGAAGTCAGATAAAGTTAGGCCAGTTATAATTGACAATGGTGCAATCAGTGACTAAAGGATGACAGCTCTCACTCCAGTTTAGTAAACACAAAGATTGTCCTCTTGTCACATTGGTTTCATTCTGAATAAAAATGAACATTGTGGTAAACTTTCCTCTATCGGAAACTGTCCCATGACTAAAGTGATACACTTTTCCACAAGGCAATGAAATTTATTTTCTGTATAGCTAAATAGAAGTATTATTTTCAAATAGTGAGGTTTGTAACTACTTAGATCTATAATCCTTTGAACATTATTACTTTTTGTAGTAAAGGTACAAAATGGATCAAGCCAATTTAATCCACGTTAACATTATTCAACATTTTTATTTAAACCCAGTTTTAACATCTAAATCAATAATTTATCATTGTTACTTAATTAATATGGATACTACTTGTTTTCAGCATTGGATTTAACATTATTAGATTTTAGAACTAATATTACTATCTAAAATATGTAAATATTCATCTGAAACTTTGAAATTAAAATTCAAACAAATGTACTTTCATAATACTGCATGTGATATTTCTGGTCTAATAGAATTGCCCTTTCTTTCTATATTTTGGGAATATTTAAATTAAAGAACATAAGAATATTTATGTCAGATTTCCCCCTCCCCAAATTAATTCATTTAATTAAAAAAAAAATTCTTTATTTTATCTTTGATGATAAATGAATAAATATGTTTAAAAAGTCTTATGTTTTAAATATTGCTAAAATAGCAGGTGAGGTGACAGCTTTATTCACAGATGTAGTATGCTTGTATTTTAGATTTACAGTACAGCCTTTTATAATTGTTTTAACTATATTCATAAAACAATAAGCCACCCTGCCTTATATTTTTGTTTCATACAAAAGATGCAAGTGATCAAAGAGAAGACATCTATATTGGAAACCATATTCCTTGCTCGGATAGTTTTAGTAGCTACTGCATCCATGGAAAATGTGAATTCATTTATTCAACACAGAAAGCTTCCTGCCGGTAAGTGAATTAGACTAATAAAAGCACCATCTGAAAATCTACATTTCCTGTATATTATTAAGTATGGTCCTGGGGGCAATAGTTATAGATAGGGGTTTTTTTTTTGATATGAGGTTCTCCTCTCTCATATCTGGATGGTTTTAGTCAAATCCAATGTTTTGTTTTTGTTAAGTTGTCCCTTTGAATTGTCCCTATTATTTTCTACCATTTTTACTTCTATGTAAACAGAGTAGATTCCATATAAAATTGTTTGAGCAAAACTTAAAGAACGTAACAGGGAAAAGAGGTAGGCGTCAGTGTTTTTTAAGAATGCCACTTTTGTCTGTTTTGGGGGCCATTGGTATACCTTATAATCACCACAGCTTTCTCTTGCCCTTCCCTCCCTCGGTTCAGGCACAAGGATAGTCAACAACCTGATGTTTTCACTAAAATTGAGTGTCTCTTTGTTTCTTTGAAATTACCAAGGGCTGACTGATGGCAGCTGTCAATTACTGGCAGGAAAAATGACAGAAGATCTATTTTCCTTCAGTGAAATTATAGATGATATAGACATAGACAGGGGCACAAGGACGAATCTCTAGAACTCTTAGTAGATAAAAACAAACAAAAGTAGACAAAGACATTCTCTAGCAACAGCACTTCCTGTTAATCTTTTTTAGCCCAGCCTGCTTAAACCTACCAAAAGCCTATTAATTTTTGCCTGTCTTCTTTAGATCTGCTAGGGAAGGAGAGCAAGTATTAAAAAATTGGGGTGCAAGGAATTATTATGGACGGTGCTCATCGTGATTCAGTTTGCTGCAGTTCAAGCTGGGTTAAGTTCAAGCTTGCATAAGTGTTCCTCGCCACCACCTTGGTTCACATACTTCTCCCTATTCCAATTAGTAGCCAGGAGCACATACGCATTTCTGTATGCCTTTCCGAACTTCTCTTTGCCTGGGGAAACTTTAGTAGCATTGCAGTTGATACTTTCAAATGGCATAAAGAGATGATAAAAAAATGGTGCTGAAATGTGCCGGAGAGGATAGAGGTATCATTTGAAGGCTTTGGCTCATTTCTCTAGCATAAATAGGCATGGATTGCAGTTTGTTTGTTTTTTTTTAAAAAAAGGAAGGGGGGAATCCTTGTCACTGTTAAATTCATGTTAGGTGAAATGTCATTGCTTTTTTTATTGATTAATCTTTAATTAAAGTTGTAACTATGCCTACAAAAGTTTTAAAAGCATTTGTGATTTTGTATTTGGATTAGCCTGGGTTGAAAATAATCAGATTAAATTATTAAAGTGTAAACTTTTTTCAGGTTTGGAGAAGTAGTAATAATCACGTTGCTTTAACAATAATTCATTTCCCGGAAAACCAAGAACTGAACCAATGTACACAGGGACCCATACACACTCACCTAGAAGACAATTTTAGGATAAAAAAGAGATTAAGGGAGAAGAAATAAATAAGTCTGCCAGTTAGTCTAGCATAAGTATATAAATACTGTGGTGATAGGTATACCCTAAAATAGCTGCTTCTAATCTTTTGCACTTTATCAGTCTAGAATATGCTCTTATTTTGTCTTTGGACATTTTAAATTTTATAAATTTCTGAACAATCTGTACAATATATTGCCACAAATCTCGGTGGAGCTTTATTAGTATAAAGGCTTTGAATCTTTCTCATTTGTATCATGTAAACTACAAAATAATGTGAATGTTAAAAAAATACTCCTTCAATCTTATAGTCATTTATTTTTTAATTTGAACTTGCTAGGTAGAATCTCAGAAAACATTCTTGAAACATATCATAATTTGCTAGAATATATGTTGAGTTTCCTGTCAAATTCAATAACTCATTGGAAGAAGAACAGTGATGGGTTATATATTCACAACAGAAACAGAAATTTAGAGAGGAATGACTTTCTTATATACTACACATTATATAACATAGTGTATTTAGACATTTGGAATATGGTTTGTAGTGAATGCATTATGAGACCAATTTTAAAAATAGACAAAAGGATTTGAAAAAAGATTAGCAGTAATCTTCAGTGTCAATGTAAAGTATTAATAAATTGCAGTCAACATTTGGGAAAAGAAACGGCAGGGAAGGGGAGAAGATAATGCTAAAAAATGTATATATTTTTTTTATGCTTAATTTGTAGTTTCTATTATCTATTGTTATTATCTAATATAGAGCTTTTTTTTTACTATTTTACTATTCTAACAATAATGTGTGTATATAATGAGTGTATTTACTACACACACATATACATGCACATACAGAGTATATATTATTATATATAAAATACTCCTAGGACTTTTACTTTTCTTTTTTAGGTGTGAATCTGGATACACAGGACAACATTGCGAAAAAACAGACTTTAGCATACTTTATGTTGTCCCGAGTAGACAAAAGTTCACTCACGTGCTTATTGCAGCAATAATTGGAGCTGTCCAGATTGCCATTATAGTTGCAATTGTTATGTGTATAACCCGGTAAGTTCAAAGGCACCACATCACAAGGGGCATCTTTTGTTGTTTTCTTGGTTTTAATTTTGTTAGGGTCATGATTTGTACTTTCCCACCTATTTTCTTAATGGATTGAGATAATAAGTGCTCTTGTTATTTGAAATGTGCTCTCTCTTCCACTCTCTTTCCATGGAAGTAGGTGTATATGTGTGAAACACTTATGCACATTCTGAGTCTATATATAGTGCACACATATGTTCTATTCTTATCAAGGTAAAATATTTAGGTAAGTATTCTTGATATAAATGTCACAAGATGCCAAAATCCTAAAATCAAACTTCTAATGTAGAAAAATGTTCGAATTAAAGCTCAGTGCAAAAGGTCTTTCAAATTTATTTACTAATTTATGGGTAGAGGAAGAAAGGGGAAAGAGAATTTCTCCAGCAATTTGTCAACACTGGAACCTCCACTTAGCAATGACAGCTACATTGCTATTGAAAAAAGCCAAAAGGTTTTTTTGGGATTTAATTGAAGCCTAGGATGCAAATCACTGGTGGTATAATATATAATGGAAGGTACAATTATATAAAGAAAATGAGCATGTATCCTTGGCCAATTTCTAATTAAATAAGTGCAAGAATAATATAGTTTACTCAGGGGAATTTTTCCTTTCAAATAATTTTGAAAAATGTTCTTTCATCAAAAGAATGAAATCTGAGGGGGGAAATTGAGAATTTCTCACTCTGGCACTAACTTGCATCCCCAATAGTATGTTGGCACTGAGATCTGAATCCATCAATACTGTATTGGATTCAAGATATTTCCTATCTGTTTGTTATCCTGTTTGCCTGTCCCCCTTTCTATATCATTGATCTCAAACTGCTAAAATGTTTTACAAGGTGGAATGTTGGCTTCATTCATCTCAGTTATTTCTAGGGGTGGAACAAGTACACCAAAGAAATAGAAGGGAAATCAGGCTCTGGAATATGATATATATACACCAGCCCTTCTTGTTCCTTTAATCCATGCTATGGCTTAAAATACCTCTACAGATTGCTGCTTGCTCATCCACGCCCATGTCAAAGATAGATTCTCTGTGGCCCTATTTACACTCACAGGATTAATTCCAATTCCTCATGGTGAAGCAACAATTTGAATCTCTCCTCTGTCTGTGTGAGTCATTTACTATGTGCTTGGATCTCGATATAATATTTTTTTTGAGCATATCAAGAACACATATGAAGTTGTAGATGCCTTCTCACCTGACTGAGTTGGGCGACTATAGAAACTGAATAATCCAATCAGTAATAAATAAATTTGTCAACTCAATTGCATGGTGTGGAGGAGTGAAAGAGAAGGCTGTCTGCTGTCAAACAAAGTAGTGCAGTTTTAATGGATTTATAAACTGGGTTTATGTTATCTTTGTTAGCCAGTTTGATGCAGTGATTAAAGCACCAGGCTAGAAACCAGGAAACTATGAGTTCTAATCCTGCCTTAAGCACAAACCCAGCTGGGTGACTTTAGGCCAGCCCTCCTCTTTCAGCCCTAGGAAACAGGCAATGGCAAACCACTTTTGTAAAAAAAACTTTTCAAGAAACTTACAGGAACTTGTCCAGGTAGTCACTAGGAGTCACAGACTGACTTGAAGGCACACCCACACGCATGTATTTATTCTATAGTTCTACATCTTATCTACTCTATAAAGTTGTGCTTATTGCTTCCCCATATGGATTGCATTGTTTTTCAAAAAACTGATCTCATACATCAGACAACCTGCTGGATAATAACTGTGCTCAAAATAGTTTTTTGCTTTGTATCCCCAAAGCTTTATCCTACAGCATTAACAAAATATAATTCAAAGGTCAGCACTTGCTTGCTTGGCTGGATGACATATGGCCAACATAAGCAATAAATTGCCCAGTACAGATTGTCTTCAGTTGCTGAAATTAACCCAGAACTAGTGAGTATGAAGGGTCTCCTACAGATAGAATGGACTTCAAATAAGTTTAGAATTCTCTTAACTTCTCTTCTTTGATAGCTGGTAGTGAATAGCATGTGTTCTAGTAACAAACTCAGAAAGAAAGAAAAGAAAAGAAAGAAAGAAAGAAATTCAAATAATTTTGAAGTTGTTCAATAAAGTTATCTTTTATTTCTCTTTCTGCTGATATACTAAAGCTGAAGTCAAGCAGTTTTACAAGCTCTTCAGCAATAAGGCTTTCCAGGAAAACAGTTAAAGGATCAGATTTGTGATATGCAGAAAATAAATATATTTGCCCATAAATTTAAATTTGGTGCATATTTATTCAGAAGTAAATCCCATCAAGTTGTACGAGCTTAATTTCAAGTAAATGTATTTAGGATTACAGCCTTTGATAATAAGCTTTGGATCTAGTTTCTCATTCTGGTATTTGACCATCAGTACTGATTGAAATACTGTTTTAGCCAAACAAGGTAATCGAGAGAGGCAGAAAGAGGCTATCCAGCAAAGCTAGTGAGCCTTAACTATGGTTAATGACGCCAAGCATGATTCATAGTGGCTTCTTGATTAAATGACTTATTTTTCTTCCTGGAATGTCTTGTTTCTCATTGTGTACGCTCATTTACAACTCCCCCAGATAATTCCAAGCAAAAGGAAGGAGACCCTCACTAGTTTCTGGCATCAAAGGATTCAGGAATCTGAGCTTTGACAAGTGTATAATACATAAATTTCAAATATTAGGAGCTGGCAATGGGTTCTACAGTATCACTGCATCGGGTACTCCATTCAAATGTATTCTTTGTAGAGGTTTTACATTCATTGTAGGTACAAAAGAAATACTAATTATCTTCTCTCCACAATAATTAATGTTTAAAATATTGTTTTCATCTATCACAAGGCGTAGGGACTATTAGAGTAACATAAGTGGAAGAGATAGGGTGGCATTCTTAGCTGTAGTATTGTGTATATTTGTTAATTCATTCCGTTAGAATTGACACTGTATCTTCCTTTCTGTCTATTTGGACATTCAAGCATTCTAACTAGGGAGTTTCCTGATTGGAGGGGGAGTAAAATATCTTGGAATATCTGGGGCTATAAAAAAGGGGTGGGTGGGGCTGTATATGGAGGATGGTTACATGCCCTTATTAAATAGATACCAGAGAGCATCTCTTCTTCTTTTAAATAATTTATTTACTGGTGGTAGCTGCTGAAAACTTTTTTCCTGCACTGCTCCTGAGGCTCCCAATAGGAGGACTGGTTGCAATGGCTTTTTTGTTGCAATGTCAGTTTTAAACAGTTATTGTATTTTACTCCTACGAATGCCCAAGGTATCTAAGCTACTCACTTGTTGACTAGAAGAGCAAAGAAACAAAATACATACATACATGCATACCTGTCTTACATGATCAAGCCAAGACAATGGAGGAGGCGGCATTAAAATTGCAGGTCATGTTCATACGATATCTTGTTTAATAACTCACAGTGGCTTACTTAATGACCCAGTGGGAAGTGACATCATAAGCCTGTCACAGTAACATGATCTCACTGTCCGAAAGTTTTTCCTTATTTTCAAGTTAAATCTCTCCTTGTTCAGTTTCCATCCATTATTCCTTGTCTGGCCTACAGGCACTTTAGAAAATAGCTTGATCCCTTCCCCTCTGTGGCAGCCCCTCAAATATTGGAAGACTGCTATCATGTCTCCCCTGGTCCTTCTCTTTACTAGACTAGCCATGCCAAGTTCCTGTAACCGTTGTTCATATGTTTTAGTCTCCAGTCCCCTAATCATCTTGGTTGCTCTTCTCTGTACTTTTTCTAGAGTCTCAACATCTTTTTTTATAATGTGGTGAATAAAACTGGATGCAGTACTCTAGTAGGATGATGTGCAATAAGAAGTGGTCTTACTAAAGCTTTATAGAGTGGTATTAGTACCTCCCTTGATGTTGATTGTATTCCTCTGTTAATACAATTTAGGATTGCATTAGCTTTTTGGCGACTGCTGCGCACTGCTGGCTCATATTTAGCTGGTTATCCACTAAGACTCCAAGTTCCCTCTCACAGTTACTGCTATTGAGCCTGGTTTCACCCAATCTATATTTATACTTTTGGTTTATTTTGCCTAAGTGTAGGACTTTACTTTTCTCTACATTGAATTTCATTTTGTTAGATATGGCCCAGTGCTCTAGTCTGTCAAGATCCATCTGGATCTTGAGCCTGTCTTCTTGGGTGTTAGCTATTCCTTCCAGTTTAGTATCATCTTGGTAAGTTCCCCTTCTATTCCCTCATCTAAGTCATTAATGAGGTTATTGAAGAGTACTGGGCCTAAGATGGAACCTTGTAGCACCCCACTGGTTACCTCCCTCCATGTACACTTAGATCCATTTAGGACTATTTGTTGAGTATGGTTTGCCAGCCAGTTGCGAGTCCATCTAGTGGTGGTGTTATCTATTCCACTTTTTTCTAGCTTACTAAGAAGTAGGTTGTGGTCTACTTTGTCGAATGCCTTGCTGAAATCTAAATATATTGTCCACAGTATTTTGCTAGTCTACTAATTTAGTCACTATGTTGAAGAATGAAATAAGATTGGTTTGGCATAATCTGTTCTTAACAAAGCCGTGCTGACTGCTAGTTGTTACTTTACTTGTTTCTAGAAATCGGCAGGTCTGTTTTTTTTTAATTAGTTGGGACTGCACCGTTTAGCAACAGAAATAGCTGGTCCTAATTGTGTCACTAAGCCAGGAGTACCTCTAATTATGAAAAAAAGCTTTTAAATACTTTGGTTTACTGACTCATTTTTCTCTCCCGCTTGCTTCTGATAACAGGAAATGTCCCCAAAACAACAGAGGACGGCGGCAGAAGCAAAATTTAGGCCACTTTACTTCAGATACGTCATCCAGAATGGTTTAGCAGCATTTTTTATACCTACATTGACCATGTGATGTACAATTTTATTAACTTTTTTTAAAACAATGGAATATTTATTTCAGAGGCCTTATTTTTGGACATTTTAATTATTATTGTTATTATTATTGTTTTTAGTGTAGCTGTCTCGTTTTATTCCAGGAAGCAGCTAACAGCTATGGACTGCTCTAGTAACTTCTCATTTCGTGGTTTGAGAAAGATGTTAGTTTATTTCTTGTATTTGTATCCCATGGTTATATTGATAAGACTTATGCTTTAATCATGGAATGTAAGAATTTTGAAAGGAGAGACGTTTCACCAATGGTTATTCAACAAATGAAAATGGAGCCCATCATGTTTCTTAGCAAAAAGGGTAAAGATGTTTACAACATACTTTTCTTATGAGGAACTAGAAGACACTGTGTTTAAATACCGTAGATATTTAAATGTTTTTAAAACTTAGTAATGGATTTTTTTAGACACTGCCAATCGCATGAAATGTGGATATGTGTTTTTGTGTGTAGTTGTAACATTTAGAATGGGCTGAATCCAGGTTAAGTTAGCTCTATCTAGTGCTCATAAGAATCAGTGGACGAGTTAATCTAAATTCCCATTGTTTTCAATGAAAACAAATTGTTCAATTAACTTAGAATGCAATCCTATACATCTGTACTCAAAAATAAGTCCCATTCAGTTTAATGGAAATTATTCCCAGGTAAGTATGTAAAGGACTGCCTCTTTAGTCTGGATCCAATCCAAGATATATGGCCCAGGTTTCAGTGCCATTTTCTTCATAAATAGCTGACACTTTTATTTTTAAATTGTAAAATAATAATTATAATATACAGTTCATTATTCGAAAAACTGCTCAGCTGAGCAGAGCACATTTGTCCTGGAGAGACAAATATATTGTTTTTTTTTGTTATGAATTATGTTAATAATCCACATACCTGATTGGGATGTAGCTGTGTTAGCCACTGTTTAAACAATTTTCATATTTACTACACTTTTCTAAAGAAGATACCTGTTTTCACATCAGCAAATACAATTGTATAGTCTTTGTGATTAAAATGCAAAAAAACAAAAATAGTATAAAAGATTTTGTGCTCTTGTCAAGAATAATTTCAAGAGCTACGAATGTGTCTCCCCAAAAAGTCTGCTGGTTGTATTTATTATATTAATAGGATGTTAGTAATTGTTTGGAAGATTCAGAGCTAAAATGTAACTAGGGTGTGTTCCAACTGTTTAACATGTAGTTTTAGGCTTCCCAATTCTGCATGTAGGAATAAATAATTTGTTCAATAAAAAGGCTTTGAATATTTCAACTGGAAAGATATGCCAATGCAATGTTTTCTTTTCTTATTTAATCTGTCCCAAATGCATTTATTCATTATTGTAAGGAGCAACATGTGTGCTTGGAAAGAAAATGGGAAATGTCATTTCAATTGCAAAGCTCTGTTAGAAAGCATTGATCCTCTCCCTACCACCTGAACACAAGAAAAAAAATATTAACATGGATTTTAATAGACCGTGGGTTAATTCTTTGATTGCTATATTGTTTGCTGTTCCTAGATTAACTCAGATAAGTTTATGGTTATATGAGTGTGCTTCTTTCAGTGCATGTTCCTTTCCCAGTGTGCTGCTTCCTAATTTTAGAGGGTTCATATTGCACGAGGCACTTGAACAATCAGGCGTGGCTATTTTGTGGGTATAAATATTTGACAAGTGTCTTGGGGTGGAGTTTCAGAGCCTGCTTTTGAACATTCTCTTAAAGACAGCTGTCGAGCAACCTTCTTGCATCAGTGCCAGGATTGTCCCACTGAGGTTTGAACGGCTGTTATATTTCAACTCCTGCAGACTGATCCAAAGACGGGCAGTATGGATCATCGTGCAGCACAGGAAATAGATAAAATCCACCCAAATCGCCAGTCGAGCATCACGGATGATGAAGAAGAACAAGATGCTGCGTTTACCATTGTCAGAGTCCTGGACAAGGTAGCCACCATAGTAGACAGCGTGCAGGCCAGTCAAAAACGGATTGAGCAGCGCCACAGAGAAATGGAAGATGCCATCAAAACCATTCAGATTGACATTTTAAAGCTGGCTCAGGCCCATGGCAACACAGGATACACAGTTAACAAGCTGTTGGAGAAAACACGCAAAGTTAGTGCTCGGGTCAAAGAAGTGAGAGCCCGAGTAGAGAAGCAGAATGTTAATGTGCAGAAGGTGGAGACCAAACAGGAAGAAATGCTGAGGAAAAACAAGTTTCGTGTTGTCATTTACCAGGTAATCCTTTAAAAAAAACAAAAACAAACGGCTATTACCTGCTATTGCAACTTCACACTTTCTGGTTTGCTTAACAATCCAAGGAACGTGTTTTTTTTTTAAAGCCCTCTCCATCTCAAAATGTGTTATGCTTTTTGGTTTTCTAGCATTGATTTTTTGCTTCTGAATGTGCTGGAGCTTGAATCCACTGGTGGCAAGGCAGGCAGTCTATTATTGGTTCGGGAAGTCTCTCAGCCAGCCAACATAAGATTAAGTGTAGATCAGCAAGACTATGTGTTGCATCTGTGAAAGGCAATCTGAGGCAGGCAGTTGGGTATCATAACTAGTATTCCAGGCATGACTGTTGTCCCTGTTATTTTTTCAGAGGGTTAAGTAGAGAATTCAGCCTCAGCAATTCTTTGCACAGTGTAGTGCTTCCGTTAATTATGAGGTATTTTCCCCCCTTTTAAGAGCTGAGTTGTGTTTTCTTTGCTAACCGATTGCCTTTAGTATAAGTATACTATCTCTTTGCTGTTTTTCCACACAACAGTTTGCTTCCAAATTCCCTTTCCCCCCCAAAGAAATATATATATTTTGTCTAAAATAAACAAAAACAAAATCCTGGCACTTAAATGGACATCTCAAAATAAGGTGGGAAAATAAAGTTAATCCCCTTGCAAAATTCAAAGGGTCTATTTGGAAAAGAAGTGAACGGTCCCTGTGCTATTCAGAATGGTTCTGTCCTAATCAAAGTGTTTTTGCACATAACACTGACTTTTTATCCTCTGTTCAAATAATTAATATTGTGCTTAGTTGCAGGGGCATTGAAATTGCAAATGCAGTAGTGTATTTAAGAATCCCAAATCCTGTTAGAGATTCAGACTCCTTCCTTCTGCTTAAGGTCATCAGATATTACACTGTCTTCACTTTTGGCCATTGGAATATTATATTCTTTTCAAAGAATAACAATTGCAGTGGGGAAAAATATTGCAGTTTTGTTTATTAAAATGCTGGAAGACACATAAAATGCTTTCATTTGTGTAATTTTTTAATACTTTGAGGAAGTTGACATATCACATTCATTGAAAATGTGATGTGCTGCACTGGAAACAAATAGTGGGGAGAATCCAATCTAAATATTTTTCAGCTACAACTCATTTGCTGCAATGCTGAGCCCTATTGAACTCATGTTTCTTTCAAAATGAGAATTATAGATGCTTGTGTAAACTCTTCCTTAAAAGATTAAAAAATAAATTTATCAGTTCTTACTTTGGCTGGATTGTTCCACTGATTGCACTGAAATAAAAGACATGGGACTTCGGCTGTCACGTTTGAGTATGGGGAAAAAATTATCATCTTGCATTACTGTTTGCTTTTATTTTTATTGTGGATGGTATGGTTCACTTATAAAAGCAATAAATTCTAGTCTTGGGTACATTTATGTGCCTCTCGCACATATGGACTTTGTTGCTGTAACAGCGAAACTCAATAAATTATGTATATGTATATTCATTCTCTGAATTATGCTAGCATGTCTTGATTATGAAATTTAGAAATGTCATCTCTAGTTATGTCTGTTCTTCACAGAGTAAGATCCAATATTCAGGAAGCAGAATTAATCATCGCTAGATAGGGCATAAATAGCCAAGTGGCTGAATGGTCGATCGGCTTAGCTTGGCTTAGCAATATGTTTGCATTTCCCATGATGCTTAGCAGATGCCCCAACTCCAGAAGGAGCAAATTTGTACCAAAACACAGAAGAATAGTGGACAGAGAGAGTTGATTAATATTGAAAGCACTTTTGCCAAAAGTGATTGATCATCATTGAATGTGGAGTTCGGTAGAAACCAGCAAACATCGTCCTTAGTTGCCAATTAATTGATTATTCTCTCCTTCCTTCAAGAGATTTAGTTGCACAATTGGTCAACAATCTTACTTCACTGAGAAGAATATTGAATGTCACATTGACTTAAATATTATTTAGATTTTTGTATAATGTGCAAGAGTTCAAACTCTTCAGATTAAAATTTGTTTTGTTGTAATTTTGACAGGCTTGAAAAAAGTTGCTTAGTATCATTGGAGGAAGCAGTAGTTGAGCAATTAATTGAGCTATAGTTAATAGCCTCCAAACAAATCAGGATTTAAAAACCAGTATTAAGCAATAGTTTTATATTCTGCTCTATTTGGGAGACATTGCTCTTACAGATAATTGGAAATTGATTGTGGCTTCCAAGCATAATTTTTTTGAGTAGAGACAAGAATAAAGTGATTGCATACTTATGAATTAATTTCATATGATTTGCTTAGCTGAAAGCAGCCATTTTGTGGGATTTTGTTGAGGATGGATTGATTTGCCGCAAAGCCATGTTTAGTGATAACAAGAAACTACAGCAAGACATATTTGTTCTTTCCTAGAAGTTGGGAGGGAAGGTTACATTTTCAAATCTGGGTTGGATAGACATGGTGCTTCTTATTTCAATTTCAAATCTGGTTAATCTTAACATTCGTTTGTTTCAAGAAACATTACTTCAAACTTAAAATCAGTAACAGCATAATTAAGGAACTCCACCTCATTTTCAGGTTGGTGCATAGTTTTGGTCTATATTCTTTTTTCTTTTAATTTTGAAAAAAGGAAAACTATCGCATTACTTCATTCTATCATGTACTTTATACTTCTGTCAGAAACAAATGAATTCTGGCTTACTTGTTCATCATGGTTCAAGGATCAACATAGTTACATTTTCTCTGGAAGAACTGAGCCTGCTGAACTAAGCAAATTATTTTTTTTTCTCCAAGTTTTGAGTGAAATGTTAGACAATATCTCTAAATCTTTCAGAACTGGAATTATTTGCTGACCTTTCCTGAACGTCCCTTCTGATGCTGTATGTTCCATTAAGGTGCAGAATATCTTCCAGGAGATTCTAGGGATGTGTGATACATAAACACAAAGACCCAGGTTCATTCTCTGACATTTTCAGATGCTGGGAGATAGTGCTTAATCTCCAGAACATCTTTGCATCCAGGCTGCACTCAATGTCTCTTTGTGGGGGGAAGATTCCAGCAGCCTTGAAAGAGGCTTAATTGAAATAGTATGGGATTTATCTTCAACCTCTTTTGGGTCCTGTGACAACCAGGTTTTAGACTATATTATAAACTCCAAATCATATTGGCTAGCCTCATGGATGACCTGTGGCAGGACTTTGGTAGGAGGAGTATGACAATCCATATTCTACTAGATTTCTCAATAGAATCTTTTGGGGCTGTCTGAGATCCCATACTCGGAAGATTCTATTCCTTGAGTGATTGGTTGTAACTAGGTGGATGAGGAGAGGCTGGGCCTTAGAGCACTCCAGTAGAAGATGCCACAGTATTTCCCTTGTCCTAGTGAAAATCTTCGTGATGCCCCTGAAAGAAAGAAACTGCCAGGTATCAGTGACATTATATTACTCGACTGGGAATCTCCACAGCCAGTTGAATGGAGAATGCAATGGGAGTTCTAAACTGCTAACAGGAGGATGGCAGGGTCTGGATAGGGAGAAAGAGGATCAGTTGCACCCTGAGAAAGATGAGGTGGCTATTGGTTCTTTTAGTCTCACGCAATAGTTCAGTCCAAAAATCAACTCCACAGAAGGCTAAAACTACCTTTACTGAAAGTAAATATAAAAACAAAACTTGCAAGTCTTGATTCTGTTGTCAGGTAGTTCTCCACTTATGGTCACAATTGGGACTGAATTTCCATCACTGAGCAATACTCTCATTAAGCAAGTCATGCTGATTTTAAATCTTTTTTTGCCACAGTTGTAAAATGAATCACATGGTCATTAAGCAACTCCACTCTCCACCATTGTTTGTTGGAAGCCCTCTGAAAAGGTGGTTAATGGCGATTTCTTGACTCGGGGCTGCTGCAGCTCTTGTAAAAACATGTGGTTTGCCTCACATGCCCATGGGGATGCTGCAACAGTCTTAAGTGGGAGGACTAGTTATAAGCCACTTTTTTCAGTACTGTTGTAACTTTGAATGGTCATTAAACAAATGGTTGCAAGTCAAGGATTTACTTCTCTTTTTAATTCTGTGACATTAGGAGATACCTGTCTGTACCACTTCAAAATGTTAACACGATGTTCTGGATTAAAACCATATTTAATCTTGGCAACAAAGCTTACATGTTTCTATCAATGTCATCTTCCTTAGTCTCTACATCTGAGAGGCCTAGCAATTCTGGAAAAGTACCAACTTTGTCTTTCAGTTGACTTATGGTCCCAAGCAGAATCCAGGGTGATAACTTGTGCTGCTCATGGACTCAAAGTCCTGCAAGACTAGTTGGAAACCATTGTCTCGGATTTAGCTGATGCACTAAGGACAGCCTTATCAATTATCTTACTGTCATGCAGGCTATTGCATTTCTCAAATACAATCTACCTGCTCAATCTGAGCAAATGCTAGACCACCCCATAAACAGTCATGGAAGCAAGCATTCTTCGTGGGAGCTCCCCTCCTTGGGAATATCTTATTTCTTCTCCCTGGTGCAAGGAAGTCTCCAAATCTCAGAGCCAGATGCATGAATGTGAAGTGTAAGGCTCTGCATTTAGGCAGGAATACCCAGTTGCACAAGTATAAATTAGGCAGTATCTGGGTTAGCAGCAGTACTTAGGAGCAGGATCTGGGTGTCCCAGCAGGCCACAGATTAAGATTGAACCAATAGTGTGCCACAGCTATCAAGAAAGCCAATGCAGTCTTGAGTGGCATCAATTGAAGTACAGTGTCAGGATTTTAGCAAGTGATAGTACATTCTATGTTCAGCTGGTCAAATCACACCTGGAAAACTGTGTCCAATTCTGGTCACCATAATAGAAAAAAAAGTGCTGAAGAACTGGAAAAGAGTGCAAGACACAACCACAAGAATGGTAAAGGGCTTGGAATTTTGAATAATTAGGAATTTGGTATGCTCAGGGGCGACATAATAGCAGTCTTCCAATACATGAAGGGATATCAGTGGGAAGAGACTAAACTGACACTGTATAGCTCTGATGGTAAGAGAAAAACCAGTGAATGGAAGTTTTATAGATATCCAAAGTTGACGAATTGCCTGACTGTGAGAACCATTAAGGAATGGAAAATAAATGGATGGCCATTTTCCTGGTATGATGTGACAATCTGGGTAGGGGGTTGGTCTAGAAGACAATTCTAGGTATAGACCAGGCTGTTCTGGAAGGCCATGAGAGGCTGATTGTTGTCAGTATGATATTTAGTTAGTGTGATTTTTAGAAGGTTGTTGGCAGGATAGGTTAATTTTTATATTATAGTAACTGTAATGTTTACTTGTTTACCTGCATGACATTGTAACTGCTCTTTATGTACACTGTTCCTTGTGTATACATTGAAGCAATATATCCATTTTATAAATATATTAAAATACATTTCTCCAAGTCTTTCTACTGCCACATTTTCATCTCTCTTCAAGATCTGGAATTGTATAACTCTCCCATAGTTGGGAAAGATGATTCTCTTTCAGATAGAGAAATCAAACAGAATATTTTCAGAACATATTTCTCTTTTATAAGTAAATCTGCAGCCTTTTGGTGATCTGGACACTGCTAGAATGTCACCTGTAGAATTCCAAGCCTTGCTGGTTTATTTTTTCCATGGGCACAATCTCCATTAGGTGTCTTTTTGGTTTTGATTGTGATTACTTGCCCATCTTTACACTCCATATATTTGAACTTGGTTCTATATCCCAACTTTTTCCAGGGTAGCTGTACTGAAAACAACAAAGGTTGGAATAGACAAAACTGTTTGTAATTAATCATAAATGGTCTATTGAAAATATACTCCCCATAAGGTTTGTGTGTGTATGTGTGACTGACATTTATTACTATACAAAGACTCATTATGCTACAAAGACTGATCAGGATTTCTTGTCTGTGGTTTCAAACTGGTCTCAGATCTGGATTATTAACTGTGTTATTAACAATAATTAACTGTGCTGTAATTAACACTGTTTTATTGAAAGACCAATAAAGTTTAAGAATATGATTCTGTGGTTAATTTCTTATTAATGGTATGGTCTGCACTAACCCCTAACATATGAACAATTAGAAAGTTGTTTGGACAGGGACAGACCAAAAATAATGATTGGGCCTTATGCTATTGAATCTTTGTGAATGTTCTGAAAAAATTAGCATAAAATAGAATGATTGAGGCTGCAAATATCTGGAATTTTCTAAATTCACTTTGAGCCATTTCTGAGAAGTGTGATAGAGACATAACATTGTGCTCTTACTTGTAGGAAGACATTCAGTGTCCATCCACTCTGACCGTTGTCAAAGACCGGACACAAGGGAAAAGCACAGAAGATGCCTTCTGCCCACCCGATGATCTCTCTTCTGATGAGGAGTATTACATAGAAGAAAGCCGAACAGCCCGTTTTAAGAAATTGGGGATGAGGCGCATTAACAACATCAAAAAAGCATTTTCAAGAGAGAATCTTCAGAAAACAAGGCAAAATTTTGGCAAGAAGGTGGATAGGCTTCGTACTCGAATAGTAACACCCGAGAGAAGGGAACGAATAAGGCAATCAGGAGAAAGGCTGAGACAGACTGGGATACGGTTCAAGAAAAATATTGCCAATGTAGCACCAATTAAGGAGAATTTGAAAAAGTATAGGAAAACTAAAGAGCAACCAGGGGTTGAAGATCAACAAGGAACCCAAGAATCTGGCACTGAAACAGCAACAGAAAGTAGGGAAGCTGAACCAGCCACTGAAGAAATTTCCTACACTGAAGTGATAACCAAAGTGAAGAAGGACAAAGGGGATGGATCAAAAAACCCTTCTCAGGCGGATGAGAAAGTAACGATTCCTTCCGAGAAGAACATGATCAAACCAGAGACAAAAGAGGATGCACTTCTATTGGATCTAAAGCAGCCAGCTTAAATGGCAAACATCTGCTGGGGAAGTGGTGTCACTATGGCAGGGAAAGAGCAGTTCCTTTCATGTTGGAGGTGCAGAATGGTGGCTTTCGTACTGCCTGCAAATACCTTGAAGTATTGCATGTTGCAGAAAGTTTGGGGCCCAGCCAAGGTTTGGTTTCTATTTGGACATGCCAAATTGGTCAGTTGGATTTATCTGCCAACCCACCAAACCAAGCAGCATGTGTTAAGACATTCTTTGTCTACTTTGCGTTGTTCAAATGTATTATATTTTAAAACTCTCATTATCCCCATCCTTATTATGAATTTTGGAAGTGGTGCTTGATAGAGTGCCTGGTTGGAGGAAATTGTTATAGGACTTTTTCAACATTTCTCAATATTTTACAGGAAAGTCAGTAATGACAGACTTGCTATCCTACAAAGGCTATCCTACACAGTTTGCCTGATGATTGATAAGCTCTTCTGGACAATCTGCAATCCCAAGGGAAAATTGTAATCTTTGTGTAAAGAGATGTGCTTGGATTAAATTACAGAAAAGAATAGATCGATATGTATATATAAATATATATCTTTTCTTTTACATACAATGGGGGTGTAACTTTATCACTTGATGATTCTCTCTGCTAATAATAAACAATTTCCTTTTAACGTGCAAAATGCCATTTACCCTAACAGGTACTACATTTCAGCATTAAAAGGTGATAGAAACACCACCACCACCCCAATTTAATGACATTACTTTTTCAACAAGTTTCTTCTGTTTTTATTTTTATGTACAGCGGCAACTACAAAAAGTAAATCTCATTATTTGACTTATAAGAGATTTCCGGCTGTTGCACGGAGTAGGTGAATTGTGGGCATGAACAAATCCATCAACAGGTAACCATTAACTCTTTTCTCCCCCCCCCCCCAATACTCCTATCCAAATAGGTGTCCCCCCGCGCCCCACGGGAACCTCTTTTATCCAGATAGGTTTGTTGGAGAAAGTTGATTATGGTAAACTGCAGAGAATTGGACATTTCTTTGCAAGACAAAATATGAAGAGAACTCTAGTTAGTTAGTTCAGGGAATTCACCTTTGCCCCACCTGGAAAAGATCACTAGGACCTTGCTCATAGTGAGTAGCCTGTAGACTGGCCATTCCATGAATGAAAGGGCTCCTTTCATTTAGGAAGACAGTAGGATGTCTCTCTGGAGGGAGAACAGGGAGGAGTCAGCAATAGCACTTAAACTTTTATAGTGCTTTATAGTACTTTACAGCCCTCTCTAAGTGGTTTTACAGAGTTAGCATATTGTCCCTGGGTCCTCATTTTACCCACCTAGGAAGGATGGAAGGCTGAGTCAACTCTGAGCCTGATGAGATTCGAACTGCCAAATTGCAATCAGCCAGCAGTCAGCAGAAGTGGCCTGCAGTACAGCACTCTAACCATTGTGCCACCATGGTATACCATGGTATCCCAAACCACCAATGATTTAAATGGCTTATTGTTGGTTCATTCAGCCAATGTATATTCTTTTCTGTTTCAGAGGCTTAACAGTGTAACCAGTCAGTAGTGTGGTGAGTTCCTTTGAATGAAAAAATAAAAATTAAAAATCTGTAAAGGGCCTGTTTGTAAATGTATTCTTTTAGCTGCATCAGTTTAACAAGAGAACTTGCCTCAACTTTAGCATGTTTGTTGCAATGTAAAAAACAAAACAAAAACAGAATTGGTGCTTTTACGCAGAGCTGCCGAATCTCCAGAAGGTACTCATTAATGACCCAAGTTAATGACCTTTAAATAAGGTATTGTTTTCTGTCAACTCTCAAAGACTTTGCTCCAGAATAATTCATTATGGTGCCGTTTCTTAATCTGCTTTTGTTTTACAGTTTTAACACTTATAACAGTGTAATCCAAGTATACACATTTTGTATCAATATATGCAGTGTTCCATGACTATATCAATTATGCAAACTTTTTTCTAAAATTCGCTATATTCTGCAGATTGTAGTGATGTTGAGCTTTGCCAAATGCTCGTGCTTTTTGATTATCAAAACTCTGAGACTCATCTACCTCAGTATAAACATATTATCTTTTTGATCATTATAAAATACATTTTTTCAGTCATATTTAATAGAAAAAATATGCTTATCTTCTGCTCCTTCTCCTGCCCCTTGCCCAATATTGTTCAGGACACTGTTTTCCATGACCAACGTATTTTTGGCTTAAAGTTCTGATTTTTTTTGTTTCTCAAGTACGTGGTAATAGCATTTAACTTTCAGAGCCAAGGAGTAGTAGTTGTAAGGAAGTAATGCTACACTTTACATTCAGTGGTTCAACAATTTCAAAGTGGATTAGTGTTTCCAGATTGGGATGAGTGACTTAACTGCAGTGGAAGGCAGAAGAGACAGACTGTATAAGGACAAAACCGTTTCATATGTACTGTATGTTTCTACACACTGTAAAAATAAGAATGGTACCAAATAAAAAAGAATATGTAAGCATGTTAGACAGAATGTGTTGGTAATTATTTCCCAAACTGCCGATACATAGATTTTGTGGGTAGTTTAGGTTTTATTAAGGATCAAAGATGTCCCAGGTTATTTTGGTCTTTGCATGATTTGTTACTTTTGCTTTAGAGAATAGAATGAACTATAAAATAAAAAAGGACAAAAAAACAATTCCTTAGGTACATATTCCAAGTCATAGAAGAAGGAATTTTCATTTTTCATGCCAATGTTGCAGAAATTAATTGCAGCACTGTGATAATTTTCTAATTCAGTAAACATCGGGATATGTTCATTGATTTTCTTCAACAACCATCTGGGTTCTGTGGCGTTATTTTTTTTTAACGTCCCACTTGGACAGGTATACTTTAGGACAGTGGTTGCCAACCGGTGGGCCGCGAGAAAATTTTGGTGGGCTGCAGAGAAATCCCACCCTAGAGCACCTCCCCAAAGCAATTAATCCAGGCTGCGCAGAAACACAAGGCTGCGCCGCCCACATGGCCCATGGGAAACCTCCCCGCCCACTCACTCCTTACCCAGTAAACTTGCCTGCTAAATTGCTATTTTTCCTTTTTCCGACCATCATCTGTTCTGCTGTGCCGGGAGATTTAGATTAGCTAGGAAGCAGGAAATGGTTGGATTTCTTGCTTTCTAGCTAGTCTTTAGATCTTTGGCTCAGCACAGACGAACCTCCCTTAGGACTGAAGGTTTGCTTGCAAGCAAATTCAGTGTAGACTCACGGCAAGCAAATTTGAGAGACTGAGCTAGCCAATGGCAGATAGATGATCACTGAATGATTCTGTGAGCAACTCAATCTGCCTGCTTTGCCTGATTTTAGGTAAAAGTTGTTCTTTTTTATAAAAAATTCAATATTTACTTGCATGGTGCGTTGTGAGTTAATTTTGTGAGTTTGCTTGCAAGCAAATTTTATGTGACAGAATGAGCTAACCAATGGCAGATAGATATCTGAATGAATCTGTGATTCTGTGAGCAACTCAATCTGCCTGCCTGCTTTGCCTGATTTTGGGTAAAAAAAAAATTTCGTATAAAAAAAATCAATATTTATATACATATTTATATTTACATACAAGCCATGCCCAGCCAGTCACATGACCACCAAGCCACACCAGCTAGTGGTCCCTGGGATTTAAAATTATGAGCTTGGTGATCCCTGAGGTCCAAAAGGTTGGCGACCCCTGCTTTAGGATGTTCTACGGGAAGCTATAGGTCCATACACAAATACTTTCAATGATGTTCGAGTGCAAAATCTAGGTTTCCCCATCATCTCTAAAATCAGGACACCCTTGCCAAATATTGCTCATATAGACGAGGAAAGTTGTTGTTGGATTATCCTTGTTCTGACTCACATGCACATTAGTGTGCACTACTCCCACTGATCCTCTTTAACTGAAGCAAGGAGGGGAGGAATAAAAATAGAAGAGTAGCACAAATTAAGAAAGGTTGGGGGTGACTTGAAAACATGGCAATCTTTCCCTCTTCCACTTTTTTTTTCTAAATAAGGGAGCAGTTCAGGCAAACCCTATGTGGTCTCTCAAGAATTGAGCATGGCTATTTCTGTTGCTGCTTGAAACATTGCAGGAATTTCATAGTTGGCATCCATTATAGCATCTCTTTTTCCCCAATGCTCAGTTTGAACTTTTGGAATCACTGCAACTTTTTGAGATTATCAGTGAAATAAAGGAAGAACACAAAATTTCTACTTGCCTTTCTTTTTGGATATTTAAATTCTACTTTTAAGTTATAATGATATTGCATGAGTGGAATTGATTCTCATATTAAGCAACAGATCCAGACGTTGCTTATAGAGCACAACAGAAGGCAATTGGGCCATGAATTACCTTATTTTTCAGTTCCTTTGAGGCATAAAAACATCTTTTAAACATGGGCAAAGAACAGCTTCACATCCATTTGCAATTTAAAAATTGTTCTCAGCTACCCCAGCTACAAAAAGATTACTTTCACAAATATGCAAACATTTGGTACAAGCTAAGAGCTATTGGCGTATGCATCAGGCCCTGATTTTTATTATATGAATCAAAGCTTTGAAATGTAATATGGCTTTAGCGATTAGGCCATTTATTTCATTGTGCAATTATCATGAAAATTGGTCCTTACGAAAATAAGATATAAACTAAAATTGGTTCTTATCATGGATATGTCGCATACTAAGTTAAAACACATAATCTGCTCAAAGCAAGATACTTTTCTGTCCTAAATCTGAGGCGCTGATGAGCAAGAGTTGATGAGATGGTATTTTCACATGAGAAAATGCTTACACGGTCTGATTCAAAATGTGCCAGCACATACAGTGATAGGTGGCCTTAGGTTTATCTGTGTATCACCTTTGTTATACAAGCAGTACTGGCTTCCAGATTCCTTCTGGGATACAATTCAAAGTGCTGGTTATTGCCTTTAGAGCCCTATCTAGGTTACCTGCAGGACTGCCTTTCCCTAAGGGCAGCCACCTGCCTTACCAGATTAGATAGGGTGGACATGTTTCTAGTCTCTTCCCTTAAACTTTGCCACGTATGAGAACTAGGAAGTGTGTAGCAGCCCTTGTCCAATGGAACACCTTGTCTTCTGAAATTCAACAGGAATTTCAACAACCTGCTTAGCCTTCCATCAAGTTTTGAAGACTTTGTTTTTCCTCCAAGCCCTGGGGTAGGATGAGGTGACTCTATATGTCAGAGATTTCACTTGGTGCCAGTTTTTTGTTTTTAATGTTCATGAATTTTGTTCTAACGTGGTTTTATTTTATTACTGATATTGTTCTAATTCTTGACTGGAAGCTGCCCACTTCAGTATAAGATGAGCAACTATATAAATGTTTAAAATAAAAAATAAATCTTTGCTCTACATCAGAATCTTCAGTGTAAGGAAGCTGATTTTCCAATTTACTAGACTTGATAATGACAATATGTTAATTACAAGGCTTAACATCTCATCATAGAATGTTTCTTTTTAATACATTTCACACTAATAAGAGTTAACGTAATAAGCATTAAGCAACTAATAGAGAGACTGTGTTATAATAAACTACTTCATTTTTTTTTAGAAAAGTTCAGGGTAGGCTGTTATGACAGAAGTACTGGTATAGAATTGCCAAGTAAAACCTAACAATAAGAAGAGTGTAAAAATATTGAAAAAGTGAAAATGAATCCCCTATGCTTTAAATAAAACATGTCAAAATTGAGGAGTAAAAGTAAACCCATTTATTTATATTGCATATTTCTAGACCATCTACCTCCCTCAAGATAGATTTTACAATCTTTAGTAAGACCATAACATCCTCTGGAATGAGAATATTAGGAAAATTAACACCCTAGAGACATTTGGAGTTGTGAATTCCAGTGTAATATGGGAGCCATCATCTAAGACCAATGTTCCACTCAGAATAATATCTTTGAAAATATAGATGATGAACATGTCTTATCCCCTATGGCAGCAAAGAATTAATGCCTCATTTCTAAATTACCTTAAAACCAAAGTCATGCTAGCAGTTGAAACAAAAATAGTTTTTTCTGCTATTTATACATAGACATTCACTTTTTAATTTCAGAACTACAACTGCAGCTCAGTCTGAATTCTTGAAATTTTTGCTTCAGCATCACTGATAATATACAGGTGCAAGGATATACTTTCCCTAGAAAGGGTGTCAAGAGTTAGAACCTATTTGAAAAATCTCTCTCCCATTGTGTCCCAAAGAAGAAAAGCCCAGCAAATGAAACAATATCTCACCAGTTGGAGTGTTTATTCATCTATGTACAATTTGATTCCCCCATCAGCCACCCATATCTACCATATTTATGATAAGCCACTAACAATAGTTTTTCTTCTTCTGTCAGCTAATTATCAGAGGAAGAATAGCTAACACATAGATCTGAGGGTTTTTTTTTTCCATTTTTGGGAATACAGCATATTATTGAGAAGTTGCTAAGTAAATGTCATCGGCTTTGGAGGCCAACTGTTTTAGCTTTAGGAATTATTTCTAAAAGCTGCTCAAAAGATTATCAGGTGTTTGACTAAGCAAAACATCTCTGCAAAAGTATGATTAATTTTCTCTTTCAGCATGATACTCTCACTGATATTACAGCTTATCTAGAACAACTTTCAGGTAGTGATAGAAGTCACTCGCACAGACAAGACTCCATGTAGCGACAGAAAAACAGATAAGGTCCAACCATTGCCAGGAGAATGGGGATAACAAACTATGACATACTAGTATGAGAAACAAGTGGGATCAAATGAGTATGATATTGAAGATCTAGACCAGGGATGCCAAACTCGCGGCCTGCGGGCTGAATGCGTCACGCACTGGCCATGCTCACCCCTGGTTTAGCAAAGGAAAAAGGGGACATGACACCGTGAGTTTGACACCCCTGATCTAGATGACAAACACCCAGAGGGAAAAAAAAGTATATTTTAATGACTCCAATCAAAAATCTTCAATTGGAAAATTTAATTGGAACGTATTTCCTTTTTAATGGGAATACTAGTTGAGGAAAAGTTAGCTTTTTTTTCCTCTACCCGGGGATCATGGCAATTAAATCTGGGATTTTCTTCTCCCAAAGCATATGCTCTACTATTAGCATATGCTTCTGAACATTTTATTACTTCAGGCAAACAATTATTCCAGATCATTTTGAAATTCTTTTGTCTTTCCAAAGTAATTTGCCAAATTCTAAAGTGATGCACTATATTTCAAAACAGCCTATTAAGGTCATTTGAAAGAACTATTTTCTAAAATGCTCGTGGAGTTATATGGAACACTGTGTAACTATAACCATGAAATTCATTATGGGCAATCAATAAGTAATTAGACTATCCCTAATGACTGGCTAGCAACTATCAATTTTAAGCTACAAAAATAAACTAGAGAAACAGTTAATAAATTATAGTGAATGAAGCTATTGTTAAGTTTCTCATTAGTTAGTTCTGTGATAAAAACATATGAGCCATTACATTTGTGGAAATGCTAATATAATTTAAAAATATTTCAATTTAATAATTCGCTAATGTGCAGTAGATATATAAAAGTTATGTCCCCATTTCATATTTTTAAAAATGGTAATCATACTGCAGCGGAGTCTTGACACAGAAATGTTCAACAAACTAAAGTTCACTATAATAGTGGATACATTAATACCAAGTAAAGTTTAGGAATCATTTGAGTCTTCGTTCTTGGAAAGACAGTAACAAAGATAATGGGAAAATGTAGTAGGATGGAAAAATATCTTGAGGAATTCAGAAAAAAATAACTACTCTCTAGGATAGTCTCAAAATGTATGGAACTTACTTATGGGAGAAGGTTCCAACTGCCAGTAGCCATACTTTAGATCCATTCAATGCTCACAAACTGGCAAAATATACTAATCCATGTTTTCATTTTGGGAATGTTGTCTGAAATTTGGACTGTGTCACCTAATCCCTGGCTAAGTAGTTCGTCCAACAAGGGTACAGGAGATATTGTGTAGACCCCAAAAGATGGGTGGGTAGGTGTTTGCAGACTGAAACAAATCCCTTTTGGCTGTTGATCATGTGTGGAGGATTCAGAATGCTTTCCAATCCATGACCGAAGTGTGATGTGCTGCCAGTAGCCATATAGAATAACCTTCTTTTCTTCTAGTTTGTTTAGTAGAATCATCCAAAGGAAGGTGATATACGTAATGGTTGATGCTGGAACTTGATTTTACCAGATTTTTACTGTTTTCTTCTAAAACATGAGATTATTCAACAAGTGAATATGTATTATAGAATGCAATCTTGATTTGCTCTATCTGTTACTGGCAAATGATCTTTTCAAATCAGCTTCTCAATTAAACAACTTAAGGGTAAATAAATAAAACTCAGAAGTACCACTTTCAAATAGTTAAATAATTGTGGTGACTAAATAAATTATTTTTATTAAACTAATTTTTCCCCCCATAAAAATACAGTGCTAGGCATTTCACAAATTGATACGTAAATATGAGCACAGAACTAAGGAGAAACAATACGGCGGAAAATGGTTGTAACTCAGCAAGGTCAGTAGTAAAATGACAATTGTAGACATTTATAAAACAATTCCTGGAGTCCCCACACCACCCTTTTTGTTTATTTCTTGTAACCCATCATTTAACACATCATTATTTTAAAAAAGTACTAAAACGTGTTCCTCTATCAAAAAAAAAAAGCAAAAAACCTTTTCCGTATAAAGGGTTCAGTGCCCGTCTTCATGTGAATGACAAAATAAGTCTCCTAGTTTTCTACATTAATATAAAAATATATACATCCCCATTTCTTCAGTAAAGACAAACTTTAAACATCTATGTAATAAACAGGAGGGAGAATAGTATTCAACTATAAATGTTGTATTCTGCACACTAGAAACATGAGTCTAGCCCAAAGTTGTTTACTCCAACATTTGCTAATGTGAAATCATTAGGAGTAAATGGTGATCACTTCACGTCCTCCTCCTCGCACCAAAAGCACTCTGTTTAAGCCTTCTGTCAAAACTTCCAAAAACTCCATGTCTGGTGTTAAATCAGTCAAGGTTGTAAGGAATGCATGTAATCTTTATGACACCCATATTACTACTCTATGATATTCTTTCTCATAAAATGTGTAATTCGCACCCCAGAAAATCTGTTAAGCAAGAGTCAGACAGAATTTTCAAATCTACATTCAGCCATGAAACTGAAATTCATACAAAGAGAGATTACTTACTTTTTCTGGTTGAACATGGAAATAAATTTTAAAAGCAGCTTGTGCAATTAAAAAGGCAACATTAAAAAGGTCCAGAGCAAACATAATATTACTCAACTCCTCATGCTTAACAGGTTACAATCGGCTCCACCCCTCATTCTTCCTACTAGCTGCCTATCTATTCAATTACTATAACTGCTCATCTCAAGTCAATGACTCTGGGCAGTTTACATTTCATCTGACTCCCAATTTAGTATTGAAACTGGATATTATAATTTATATGCCATGTGCTATTCAGGGTTTGCTTTTAACTTCTGAAAACAAAGGCAAAGGAAAACAAATCATGAAATATTCCATGATTACATCAATGCAGCTATGTTAAACTTTCCCTGAGACAAGAGGGAAATATATATCCCTTGTAATTTATAGTTTTTTTAAAAATCCCAATATTTTAGCCATAATTATCAAAGTACTATTTTTAAAATATATTCAAAATAAGAATTTGTACTGATGCTGTATGTTTTCTTTCCTATATTTATATAAACAAATGTAAGAAATTCATATTCCCTTTATACTTCACAAATGAAAATATATCTGTATTAAAAATATTTGATAAACAAGAAAAGGTTCAGAAGATCTATGATTGTAATAAGTTGTCATTAAACAGATTATTTTCCCGCTTAATGTTCACCTGTTTCTTATTTCTTGCAATTCTATTCTCATACTTTTCACCTGATCATATAATATCACAATAAGTTTCCAGAAGAATGGTTATATTAATCTATTACAGCGAAGACTTTTCATTTTTGTTTTGTAAATTGATTAGGCTCAAGTTTTAGACTTTGCCTAAAGTTTGTTTTTTTCTAAAGAAGGATACAGTTTTCATCCCCATGTCTGTTCTTAGGAGGTCCAGGCATGTTCAGTAATACCAGCTGGGCATTTTGTGACTTGTTTAGCACAACTCCATTGAGCTTGACAGCAGTATGCATTCTTCGCACATTTGACTCATTCCTATGATATGACAACAATTAGAAATACCGTTTCATTGATAACGAAAGAAAAAGTCATTATGGCAGCCAAACATTCATAAATCTAACAAATAAAATGTTCGCTAATCAGCAGTACATCTCACAAAGTGAAAATCTGTATTTGACTTAGACAATAGCTAGCTGGATCTAGACAAAATAATTTGATTTTCTATAGTGTGTAAGATTTTATCAGGGAATGATAAAACTCTTGGTTTAGTTTCATTTATCTAGGAAAGAAGTTTCCATCTAGTTCATATTACACTGTTTTCTAAAATAGCAAAGCACCAGAAACAATTAGGACATGCACAGTTCAAAAATGATTTGGAAGAAATGCTTTTAACGCCATACAAATACATGTTTTGGTTGTTGACTGAAATACTGTAGCTGCACTAAGGTCCCATTAACTTTGATTAGCAGATTTCAAGCTTGAAACACTTTCATCACAATTCAACCAAGACACTTTAAATTCAAAGCAATCGGGTTCAGGTCAAACTGTTTTGAATTTGCTACATCATAAACCTAATTCTTTGATTTATAAGTAGTACCATAAAATTATATATCAGTGGAAAGATAATTTAATCAAGAATGTTAATGCAACGATGTTTGTTCAATTATCTGTATTCTATGAAAAGGAATCCTAGAACAACATCCATTTAGTAGTTTTTTAAGTATACATGTTAATTCAATAAACAATTTCCTTTTGTAGCTGGAGGGTATTCTTAGCTAGGATAGCACAGCAATATTAGCCAAGTGGAATCTTTTTACTGAATGTGCTGCTGAAAAAGTACTATTTGTTGCAAATCTTTTCTGCTTAAGACTGCATCAACTGAAGCTTGGAAATTAAGTTTTCAGTGTCTTGTAAAGGCACGATTGAGAACTATGTTACTGTTTTGAACGTACTGGGGGAAAAGACTTTCAACATGGCCATATTCCTTTGTGTAGTGGGTCATGAGAGAATGGTAAAAGATTGGACCTTGCAGCTGGGAACTATGCAGATTCACAACTACAATAGTCAATAGAAACCTACTGCAACAGAGAGAATTTGATCTGTGCTAAGTTTTGGTTAGTATAGGCAGTGTATCAATACTTCTGAGGGGAAGTACACTGGGTCCTATGCGAAACAGAATTGTCTTGTGCCTTAAGCATGGTCAGAAATGAGGCTGGAAACAATATGTACAGTTCCTCCCTAGCTGATAAGGCTACCAGCTCTGCAATCTGCCAGGGAGAACACCTTCCAAATAAAAAACTTTGTATTAGTTGAACAGAAAAACGTAACACAAAATTTTTAGGTCCTGCATTGGGTGTTGTGAATATTGAAGTGAGTAGTTTTGCACTGAAATTTCTTCATGGGCAAGTGTGGGTGCAGATAGGTTCCCCTGAGAAGTGAGTGGATTGATACTACAGTAGTAGCCAAAATTGTAGAAACCTTTTGGGAAAAGTGTATTTTTGAGGTTTGATGGCTAATAACGCCAATTGTTTTGGAGTAGTACCATAAAATTATATATCAATGGGAAGATAATTTAATCAAGAATGTAATGCATTTGTTCAATTATCTGTATTCTATGAAAAGTTATAGCCAAATAACCAGTAAAAGGAAGCACAACTTGCTTAGGTTGATATCAGGTACCTTTCCTTCATCTGGTCGTAGCCAATGAACATGAGGGTTTAGAGAGCCAATCAGGTGTCATCTTGTTTTGGCAATGAGCCTATCAGATCACAATAGGATTCCAGTTACTGATGTCATGTACTGAAGTTGAGAGGAGGACATTTGTCAGTGTTATATGATTGCTATCAAGTTGGGGTTTTGGTGTTCTTTCATTTAGTGAGCTTGTAAAATGTAATAAAATTAAAGTAATGGTGCAAAGAGTTGATTGGTCACCCAAAAAGTGATGTAAAATAGTATTATTAAGTGAAGAAGGCTACAGTTATAAAGAAATTAGAAGAAAAATTGGTGGAAACTTAACCAAAGGTGGCATTTCTAAGTTTTGAAGAGGTATAGGGAGAATCAGTCACTACAAAACCACACTGGTAAAGGCAGGAAAAGGTGCACAACAGCAAGAGATAGCAGAATTAAGAGACTGTGCCTATGTGACAGAAGAAAATCATCTGGGTGTATACAAGATGAAATGGCACAATGCAATGTGTAGTTGAGTGCAAGGAATGTTCGGCGCAGACTGCAGGAATTTGGCCTAAAATCTAGAATTCCATGAAAAAAGCCACTTTTACCTCTCAAACAAAGGTTGAAAACGCTAACTTTGGCTAAAACCCATGTTACCTGGACAGAGGAACAATGGGGAGGTGTTATTTGGAGTGATGAAACCAAGATCTCCCTGTTTAGTAGTGATGGCATAAAATATGTAAGACACTTTTCCCAAAAGGTTTCCACAATTTTGGCCACTACTGTAGCTTGCATATGGATTAGACCAGGGTCTTACTGAATGTTGTTTGCAAAAAAGCCAATGTCAGAGGAATGAAAGCATCACGACTGCTCTCTTCCTCTTCTAATGCATAAGTAATCTTGATGTATTAAATTGCTTAACATGTGTCCTACCAGTGCAAGAAGGCATGTTAAACAATTTAATAGATCTTGATTACTTATGCAGTATAGGAGGCAGAAAAGATCTGGAGGCTGAGAGGATCTGAATAGCAACACTAGTCTGAAGTTCAATCCTTAGATAGGCTGGATATGGATTTGGAAGCCAACCAAGACCAGAGATATTGCATCCTTATTTCTGGATGGGGTCACTTTCTTCTGGGCTAAACTATTTGTAACTCCTCAACTCACAACTCCTGCTTGAGGAACGTATGGCGGCTTTGGCTAGGCCTTAGTACAACTCCACCTCAATTATGGCCATTCCTGGATCAAGAAATATTCACAGCACATGTTTTTGTCACTTCTTAACTAAACTATTCTGCATGGAGCTGCCCTTGAACACTACTTGGAAACTACAATGGATCCACAATGCAGCAGCTTGAGTAACTGGACCCAATGGGTTTCCTAAAGCAGTACTTACAGAGTTAGCAATGCTACTGTGAGAGATGCAACACTTGCCGGGTGGCTTCAATTCAACCTATTGTTACCTTTACACTCTCTCTCTCTCCCTCCCTCCCTCCCTCCTCCCCCCTCTCTCTATACACACACACACACACACACACACATTAAGTTTTCGTGGGTACTTACATGTATGGTATTCAGCTTTGTTCGGGTATTTTCCCATGTCATTATAGTTGTGCTTTTAAAGTTGTAGCCGCTTTTGAAGTTGTAGCAACGTTTCGGCAGACAAACACAATACAGACGAACACAATACAGAAGCCTGATGATGGCAGGTGGGATTCTGCCGAAACGTTGCTACAACTTTAAAAGCACAACTACAATGACATGGGAAAATACCCAAACAAAGCTGAATGCCATACACACACACACACATATATATATATACACACACACACACACATACATACACACACACAAAACTCAATGACCTGATAATCTGCAGGACTGCTTCTTGCATTGTTTCTGCCAAACTCTAGCAGAGAAATTATCTTTAGAGTCATCCTTAACTGACTGCCAACACTAAAAAGCAGTAGAGGATAACTTTCTGGTTTTCCCCACTCTTTGAATGGTATTCCTCCCAATTGGTATTCAGAAAATTTGCAGAAGTGACTAGTCTCAAAAGCCTTTGTTAGTTTTTGGGTGGTCTATTATTTACTTCCAATTTTACTTTTGCATTATTGCAAGCTGCTCAATCTCCGGAAAAGTCTCTAATGTTGGGGACAGTGGGAAGAAAGGACGATCAGCAGCAAGGTGAGTGGACTCAGTTGCAGTGAAGATGGGAACATCATTAGAATGTAAGGCACAGATCGTCTTGGAGGAAATCTTTGTGGCTGTTAGAAGTTCAAAATGACTTGATGGTACATAATCAAAGGTGCTAAAAAAGGAGTGGCACATAGATTGCAGAAATAAACACAATTAAAATTATATAACTAAAAGGGCTCCATCATCTGCTCAGTGCAAGATGCCATCTGTGTACTGCTTCAGGGAATCCACTGAGTCCAATTCACAAACATCTTCTCTGATACTGGTGACACAAAGAATCAAAAGATCAGTGCCTGGCGTGCATCTTTAGATCTTGAGAAGACACCTCCACCCAGCCCTAATTTGCGAATGTCAATGCTTGCTTCTCTGAGAGGTAATTTCCAGCTTTGAAGAAAACGATTAATTCAGCTAAGGAATGCCATGATTTTCACCTTAGGCATTTTTGAAGACAATGCTGATGGAAGGCCTTCTGGGGGAAAATTAAGATGGCACTTCTCTGAGCTGTCTCCCCAAAATGGAGGCTCTCACATCCTCAATGAGATAAAAGAGCACTCGAATCAGAAGGAAAGAGCTCATCAAGAATCTCGTGAATTAAATGTTCTGATGGACAGCAACCCCTATCCATTGTAAGAGGAAAAGGAAGTCTGCTGCGGTGCTATTTCACTTTCTCTGATCCACTTGTCTGCTTCCCAACGGGATTCAGACAATCCAGTCATCCGAGGGAAATTAAGGGAACCTCTGCTGTCCCAAAGGTCTTGGGGTGGTTGGGAGGCAGGCATTATTTAAAGTTGATGAAGGAGTTCCTCCAACACCTGAGCACATTGGCTTCAACCATTTAAAAACATTCAAAGACAGAAGAGAAAAAAGGAAAGGAAACCACTCCTCCCATGCCTTGTACATACCGGAGGAGGTAGAAATGAGAAACTGACTAGTGGCTGCCAAAGTGTTTGGTTCTGCCAGATGGAGTAAATCAGCTAAGGATACTTTGATACAGTGTATCAAATCCAAATGAACTGGGGGAATGAACTCCAAAATTACTTCACAAAGAAAGCAGAGTTGTCATCAGCATATTTATGAAGTCGTTCGATTCTGCTCTACTAGTGTAGTTAAGGAAGATGAATTGTTCTTCTGAGAATAAAATAATAGAACAGTTTGTGCTCTTTGTTTGCCTTATGGGTGTACCCAATAAAGCATGGAGCTCAGTTCAAAACAGCTCCACTCATGACATTCTGTCAGAATGTTTTAACTTGGTTGAATTCCAGTGGGATGAACTTGGAAAGCCTCGAGTACATGGTGCTCCAAAGGACAAGAACTCAAAACATCTTTACTTATTTGTTAGGTTTTTTAAAACCCTACCTTGATTGCTTTTTAAGGAACTTGAGATAATACTCTTTCCTCCTCCTATTTCCTCACAGCAATATCCCCCGTGAGGTGGGTTGGGCTGAGAAAGTGTGACTGGCCCAAAGTCACCTAGGCTTTCGTATCTAAGTTGAGCTAGAATTCATGGCTCCAAGTTTCTAGTCCAGCTTAGCCGCTACACCAAACAGGCTCTTTTTGAATGATGCACACATTATTCAGCAGGAACACAGAAAGAGCCCAAGGATCCACTTTCAAGTAAGCCTACGAAAGCAGGAGTTGCACCCTTGTCAAATCTCCAGTTTTCTCATGTAGATTAGGGTCTTCTTTTATTTGCAAATAGTCTATTTTTGCACAATATCATAATTAACATCCTAGCTGACATTAGAACCATTTGAAATATACCATCAGGACTTAAGAGAACAAGCAAATACCGGTATGTAACCCAAGACACTTGCAAACAATCTAATTTTGTTTTGAACATCCAACATGCAACGTTTTATCCTGAGTATATGATAAAAGCTTGAGAACACTCAGTATGGCTTTTATAAGCTTAGTATTTTAGTCTCAGAATATTTTGAGCATATCTAGCCTGCCTGAATTCTGATAAATATTGACCACTAAGAGAGCTGTATTTATCATAAAGATCCAGCCATGAACACAGATTGTCTACTATAACAATATTTTAAAGCAACATTTTTAGCCTGGACACAAACATCCTGGAAATCAATGGTAACTCAAGCTTTAACTGAGTTAAAAGTAGGAATTTGTAGACATTATTAAGCTCTAATTATTGTTGTATTGCTACAAATATTTTTTCTCAATTGGAGAAAGAATAGGCTCTGACTTAATCACAGCAAGACTGAGTGCTTGTGCATTTGGAATCTTCCAGAATCTAGGAATCCGCCAGGATCTAGGTATTTTCCAGTTTTGGTTCTTGGTTCCAGTTGGATTGCATTACCTCAGTTGGAGCCATTTTGCCATTTGGAGATCTTCCTTCAGTTCCTATATGGGGATCAGCTTGTAGCCATGATCAGGAAAGCTTTCACACAACTCCAAATTATGCACCAATTGCACTTGCTTCAAGACTGGGAGGCCCATTTTCATTCATGGCTTAGTCACCTCCAGATTGAATTCCTGCATCGTGTCTTACCTTGGGCTGCCCCTGAAGATAGTATGGAAGCTGCAACTTGCCAGTGGCATATGTATTTCTATATGTATTCCCATATCCCCATCTCACTCAATGACCTGCACTGGCTCCCAGTAAGCACCACATGTAATGCAAGGTGCTGGCAATCACCTATAGAGCCCTACATAGCACTTGGGTCAGTTTATTTGCAAGACCCCTGAGCCCTGTTTCTTCTGACTATACCATGACATTGCTCAGGACAGGCATATAATTATTGTGTTTTATTACCGATGTATCAATTTTTACATTATTTTTAATGTTCTCCACTAAGAGACACAGATTGTGAGTGGGACGGCCTTAACAGTCTTTATATATACAAACTGTAAATAAAACAAGCTTACTTGCATTTCTCAACTTTTTGGCTTGGTTAACGTTTTCAGTTTTAGTTCCAGTTAAACCTTATGCAACAGTTAAATGGTCGCCTTTTGAGGAAATCGCTGAATTGGAGTATCCAAGTGAATGAGAAACATGAAATGGACTGAGATTGTTTGTATGAAGTTAAGATAAATCTAACTAGTAAACTATAAACAATTTCAAAGAGATTTATCCCTTTTGCAATTAATTAATTGGAATTAAGATAAAGAAGTTGAAAAATAATATATATTATTTTCATTCAAAATCTTGCTCTAATCATATAGAACGATTTTGTTTACATCTGCTAGAACTTTCACTTATGTAAATAGCTTGTACTTCAAACACAATCCTTTCTCTCTTTTAAAGAATTATGGGCCAAAACTGAAGGAGCAAATAATAAACCATTTTTTACAGTGACAGAAGATGCAAAGGAACCTTTGCACGAGTTCAACAAAAAGGCTGAACAAAGCATGGGTTTCCATATATTTGGCTGAATATACCCACATATACATACACAAATGACACACACACACCCCACACACACATTAACTGGATATTATGCTATTAGCCAACCAGATCCATGGGTGCAAAACTTGCTCACGGAACACCTTTGCTGTATCAGAATAATGTATCGTACAGTAAGAATGTGTGTGGATAAAGGCTTAATTGCTTTTTAATATACAGGACCAGAACTTCAGTGCTCTGAGGAAATATTTTTTTCAAACAGAAGATGACCCATTCAGAGAAAATGCAGGAGACAATCCATTTTAAAAATGGAAAAAGCAGTAGGGTGTCTTTAGTGTATTTTAAAAGAAAAATGGAGAAAGTAAGAAGAAAAATATGTGCCTGTAAGTAAGAAGAAAAATAGTCATACCTGGATACATGACATATCTTAACTTATTTTGATAAGAGGATCTACTGTGGTTCTTGGTTTTTTTTAAACATAGGAGTCTGAAGATACGCAACACAGCAGTATATACTTACAATTTAAATAACCACGAAATGAACAATGATATGGCTTAGCAAACCACTCAGCAACAACAAAAATACATTTAAAAATACTTTCAATGTCATAAGCAAATTATCTGAAAATGATGTTATGTGTTTATGAATAAATACATATTTTTATTTAAATACTATTGTGCAATTCTGGTTAATGAGTTAATTAAAAAAACTTTGCATCATGGGATTTTGATGAAGAAAAAGTCAGATGATGTATACAAACAAAAATTTCATCAGCTCTAGAATATTATTTGCATTGAAAGTAGACAAGAAAAGCAGAGATGTGACTTTAAAAAAATAAAACCCAGGAGAAGAATGCTATGCCATTTCACTTGCATGCTAAAGCACAATATATGTACACAAGAAGCATGTAATACAAAGCCAATTGGAAGGATACATGCGCTAATAATTCAACAAGAAAGCACGGACAAACAGAAAAATAACCTAAATTGCAGCAAATTTGACTTACAGATGTTCCCATTCTCTACATGGAAAAGAAACAAATATGTATTACTTGACACAGGGGCATATATTTTCAATATATAGCAAATTAAATAAACTTCAAGTTTTTAATCATGTGTAAATAATATGCTTTCTATATTTTAAAAACCAAACTATCATAATAACTCCTGTTTAAGGTTGACACTCCCATTAAACCTAGATATGGCTAGGCATTTTAATATACTTTTTACTTCTGGAAATTACTGAAGAAGCCAATCATGACTGATCCAAAAACCAGTATATTTATTTTCTCAAGGTGTGAATTATTTTTGTTTCTAGAGACAACTCCCCAAATTTCAGGCTACATGACAGCTTCTAATGGGTACCTATGTTTTTGGTGGACTTTAGGTATGTAAAATTACCATAAATGTTTTTAAAATATCACATGAGTTTGACTATTCATTATCTCAGTCTTACTTAAAAGCAAACACTTTGAAAACAATGTCATTTTCTCAAGATTAAATCAAACATGATCCATAATTTAACATTATGGATTCAATTTTGTATGTCGAGAATGGTTCTCTGTGAACTGTCTGGGAACTTGCTTTCTGTCTGTCCTAAACTGGATCATGTTCCTTCCATAATGAGTTTTTCTCCCTTGAAAACTGAAATGGTACCACACTATCTCCTATATACCTGAAAAACCATAACTATTGTGCTCAGAAAGGAAAAGTCACTATGTGCTACCCGTTGAGAAAGGAAGGATGTAGGGGCAAGGCAGCTTGAATCATCACCTCTTTCTCGTCCCCCTCAGAAAAGTATTACCTGACCATATTATTTTTGGATATACGAATTTTTAAAATTAAATTGCTTGCTTTTTATTGTTGCCTGCTATTTATGTATTTTCAAATACACAAATGAAAAAGCTGCTGATTTTCTCAGAGGAAGCAATACTATCTTTCCAAAGGCACACACAATTAATTTCTTAGATCAATATACTTAAATTTGCAGGTGCAAATAACAGAGGTTACAATGTTGTAAGTTGTTATGGACGTGAGAGCTTCTACGCCTTCAAGAAAGTCAATTTCCATAACTCTTTTATTATTCATAAATAGAATAAGTAATTCATGCTTATGAAAAAGTGTTATAAGCAGTTAACATAATGTGATTTTATGTTAGCATCACTGTGTCCTTCAATTTATAATCAAAACACTGGGCTTTTTTCTACTTATTTTCTTACTCATTTGATTGGTGCTGCCTTTCTGTGCAGTTATTACTTAGTTTACATCACCATCTGGTGGTTGTAGAGATATTTGTTATTTGTACTACTGTGCAAATAGTTAGGTACGATGACCTGAGAAGGACAATGAAGCCAAAGTCACCCAGCTGGCTTTCATGCATAAGGAAGGCTTAGAACTCATATTCTCCTGCTTTCGAGGCCACTACCTTAGCTATTAAACCAAACAATGGTTACTTTATTTTAAATATCATGTGAATCATATGTTTTGTAAAGAAAGCAAAGACATGAAAAGCATACAGAATTATATAAATACAGACACTGTATTGAGCATGTCTGAAAGTATATGAGTGTCAGTAGTGGGATTCAAGTTTTTTTACTACCAGTTCTGTGGCTTGGTGGGCGTGGCACGGCTTGGTGGGCGTGGCAACGGAAGGATACTGTAAAATCTCCAGTCAGAGGTGGCATTTGCTGATTCTCCGAACTACTCAAAATTTACTCTACTGGTTCTACAGAACTGGTCAGAACCTGCTGAATACCACCTCTGATGAGTGTCCATATCTTCATGTACAAAGAATGTGAAATTCAGGAATTGAAAAAAAAATGCTAATGGTCTGTGGTTGTTCATCTAGAGCTGCAGTTCTTCAATACAAGTTATGAGCCTGCACAGAGCTATGTCCAAAAATGTCTAGAACTAGCCATCACCAGATAATGAAGAAAGAACAATTCTTCCAAAAGTTGCATTTCTACGGAACATAGATCCAGTTTATAGCGCTGACTGAAGATAATGGGCTAGGCTTGCATGGCTAGCCAGCACAATTTGGTCAGAGAATAATCTGAAAGAATGTTATTATTTAAGTGCAGTCAGAAGTTTGGTCAGTTTTAGCAAAGCCTGATGGATACTATTATACATTTGGAGAAATCCTGTATAGACAAATTATGCCCCTTAGATGGAACTTGGATGGTCAAGAATAAAGTCTGGTCTTACTAAAATGGTGCTGTACAGTCCAAGCAAAAAATTAGAGAAAGAAACCATTTTTCAATGGTTTGAGAGACCAGAAAAATACTAGACAGAATAATAATGTTCTGATTTAAGTGAAAGATCAGTGCTTTCAGAAGAAAATAAATATATGGTGAAAAAAACATGTAAAAATGATGTTATGGTCATCAAAAAAGCTACCTTCTATGAATGAAGGCAAATTTGGGTGGATGGGGGAAAGTTTGGGATCAAAAGCATACAAAGAGACAGACTTCAGGTTAGGCAGAAGCAGAGGAGAGACATGTGTTGGCCTTTTGTGAAACATTTTGATAAGGGGTTAAAAAAAAAGAACCTCTTGTTGAAAGAAAAAGAAAAGGGATGAAATGGAAATGCAGTATAGTGTTATTAAAGATAGAGCCCATCTCTACTGTTTGAAGTGCAAGAGCCAGTATTTCAACGGATAGTGTTGTTTCTGGGCAAATATTTGCTGCGTTTCGGATTGCCCCAGTGAAATTTGACATGAACAATTGGTGAAGGAGACAATTTCCATTTGGCCAAGTTAAATGGCGAGAACATTGTTACTTTGTGTCCTATGGATTGCTAGAACAACAATGGAATGACAAACATCGTAATGTCAAGCTTGGAATATAAAAGTTAAATCACGGGAACCAGCCTGTTTCTTAAATCTCCAATATAATCTGGAGAATTTGGTTATAGAGAAGGTCTTAGAGAACTCACAACGCTGGTAAGGAGTATCAAATTGGTTGATGCTTGTGATGTTTCATATCTGGACTAAATGCCTTAGATACAGAGAGCTCAGAGATATGCAACCCATCCATAGAGGTACCAGTAGCTAGGACATATGATTGGAAGAAAGATGAATTTGTCTGCAATTAACCACTTGTGGAAGGTCTACTTAACATAGGAGAGAAACTGTCTTATGCCTACTGTATGCCCAAAGAACAGGAACAGAGGTAGATCAATAGGGGAGACATCAGAAGAAGATCAAAACAGACATGTGAGTCACATCCATTGTATGATGTAATAGTCGGTGAGTAATGAAGGCTGTGACTCTTATTAGGGAAGCAATCTTGTGTACTGTATATGGACAAACTGTTCTGATACTTAAATGAAATTATATCAGTTAGTTGCACAAAACATGAGGAAGGCAAGGAAGGGTTCAATCACCCAACTCAGTAGGTTCTAGAAAACTCCACATGAGGCTCTGCGCAAGTACATAACCCACTTCTATGAATTAAGAATTATCATATAGAATGTTAGTGAAAAGAAGGATGTATAACAACGAAGGAAAATAGAAGAGTTTACACTTTCAGCATTGAAATTGTGATTGAGCAGCATTCACAAACCTGGAACTTATCTATTCTTAATAATTTTTTCTAGTCCTTAAATAACTACTTACGGTTTCATACTGAAGATATCTTTGTAGCCTGGTGCACATGCTTCTTTATTTTTATGCTTTTCAGATATAAGCTTCTCTTTTGTCCAGGTCATCTGTACTTTTTCTGGGGCAGCAATAGCTGTCTGTAATTTAACCATTCCTGTTCCATGGGATGCCGTGTTTCTGTCATGGATTAACTGAGCCTGGCCAAAGATAAGCAAACAAAGTAAAAATCAGCATTTTTGGCATGTCAGCTAATTCAAAAGAGGTAGAGGTGTACATTCATCTTATAGAATGTACTGCTTGGGAATTAAAACTGGATTTTTAACTTGCAATAACCATTCGGTATCTTGACTCCCCAATTGAAAGGTAATTATATATATAATAATGTATAATTAAAATGCTAAATCTGGGTTTTTCTAAAAATAGTGTGAAATTCATTCTTCCATGTTGTTGCAGAGGATCCAATAGTATTGCGGCTTGACAAACTATATGTACATATAATATAATTTCAATATAGATGAAAAGTCCATGCAAAATAGCTTTGAGAAGACAAAATAATAATTTGCACATACATGCATATATGCTTTCCAAAGAGTTTATGTTTATCTTGCAAAAATGATATTATCTATTCCCACCTATCACAGAAATAATTGGGACAGTTGCTGTCATAGTCACATGATATGAACAGTCAGTATTATAGTATCAATAATATACAAAATTCAAATTGACGTGTATATCTAAAATTCAGTAATTTCTTACTTTTATCACTATTGTTGTATCACTATTGATACAACAACTATAATGATATCAATATGAATAATAACTAGGTATTCTATTTCAATCACATGGGAATTGACCTCTAAATAAAAAAAATGGACTTACAATGAAAAGATTTACTGTTCAGCATTGGAAACAGAAATATGTTTTACCTATTCAGCAGTTTGCAGAATTGATTAATGTAGACTAATCAAGGATGATTGCAATTAATCAGGGCCTCAATTTATTTCATATAATGTATCTCTCTAAATATACATTTTGCATGTGTATATTTTTAGCTTTTTATAATAGTGTATTGTTTCTTTTTTGCATTCTGTTAAAAAACTTAAATAACCAATTATAAATCAATATTTAACTTAAATTTAAATTATATTTTTTAATTATTTATATTTACATATATATATTTACACAAATGTAGGATCTTACATGTTTTTATTATTAGCACTTTTTTCTTCTGAAAGTTTGCTTTTTTCAAGTAAAATTTAAAGTCCAGGATGAGTCTTTTATGCGCACAGAAAGAGCTCCTTTTGTTTTTTCTCTTCTTTTTCATCACTATATTTTTTATTTCTTTCATTAGAACGAATGGTTGAATTGTTAGATTATATTTTATTTTAAGGGCATTTCCTCATAAAAATTATTTTTATATTTAAATTCTACACAATATTATTGAGAAAAAATGTCTTTAAAAATGGACTCAAAAACAGAAAAGAAAATTATTATTATTCCTTGCGCTGCTAAACAGTTCGGCCTGCCAGCCAAATAATTATAGGCTGAAGAAATTTGGGGTTTTCAGTCTGAAGAAAAGATGACTGAGGTTCAGATAGATAAAGGGAAGGTAGAGCAAGGTGGCTAATAATTATTTTGCACAGAAAGGAGGGTCAGAAATAACTCTAAACTTCTTATTCTATGTTTCTGTAATTCTATCTTTTAGTGAGCAAAGGAGTGCAATCAATCCTTCTTTATCACTGGCTTTTCCTCTGGATGGCACTACTTTGCTTAACATCATATGCATATTTTAAAATCTGGCTGTATTCTCTTAGATTGGATTCTTCTTAGTACAATTTGTATGTTAAATATATGGCAGGTTTCAAAGGTTAACATCTTTTTGAAGATCTTTAAAAGGCTTTTTGATCATCCCAAACAAGGAAGGATATGTGGGAAAGGCACAAGTGGTAGCAGACAGAAGTACAGAGGTTGACTGGATGGATGGATGGATGGATGGATGGAAGGAAGGAAGGAAGGAAGGAAGGAAGGAAGGAAGGAAGGAAGGAAGGAAGGAAGGAAGGATGATTGCATTTCTTTTCTTTTCTCTCTGCCACACCAACCTGAACAGGCTACCCTGAGGCAATATTCAAAGTATCACCAAGAGTGTCCTGCAGTGCAGCATGTACCATGAAAGCCTGAAAACTGGACTATAAGATAAGTTAGTAGGCACGAGTATGAATTAATGAAAAAATAAAAACAGGTATGTATATCAATGTGGTTCTTTAAAAAAAAAAGCAAGGGAGCCCTCTTCAATCGAGTGCTATGTAGTTATAATTAGAAGTGTAATGAGTCATTTCCCTGTCATTGCATTCAATTATATTATATTATTTAAAGTTTTGGTGAAAACGAATTATAAATTACCTCAGATGCTAGAGGACAGCTATGTCATGATCTGAAAATCTTTCACATGAAACAATGGCTTTAAAGCACAATACATTAAACATAGAAAGGAGATGGTATCTACTAAATCCTACTTTGGATGTATTTTTTGTTACTCTTTTAAACAAACATTGACACAGAACCTAGTAAAGGTTAAATACAAAAACAATATTCCATGTTGCTATGAACTAAGGATTTGCCCACACTTGAAGTGCCACTTTTTCATATACTGTACTATAGCAAATTTCTTCTGAATGAGAAATTTAAAATTCAAAAACAAAAGTATAGCCAATGCCTTTTATTAAATTAAGAAAAGATGAAATGAGAAGTGTCAGTTTGTAGTTTGTATAAAGTATGTTTAAATTCATTTAATTTCAGATGAGACATCAAGTGATCTATGGACAGATTTCTAATTTCAAAATTTGTAATTTTACAAAGTAAAGAGTAGATGGTGATGTGAATTCTAATGGGAAATATAGAACATACCTATGCAAATTCCTGCTTTTCCTCCTATTTTCTGGGTTTTAAATGTTCAATCCACCTCTTTAAACAGAATTACACTGACAACTAAAACAAACTGCCTACGTTTGTGACCTTTTGTCTATGGCCAGAAAAAAATCTACATCATGATGAAATTGAAATAAAAATGGAGTAATCTGAAATAATTTCCAGTGTGCATTCATATCAATAGCTAACATCCTTAAGCAAGAGAAATGGAAATATCCTACTGATAGGGCACTTCATCTTATTTAGCCTTCCTTTTAACTGATCTGTTCTAGTATATTGTCCAGGTAAGGAATGCAGGATATATTCCATAAGGTTTGTGCAGTACTGTAAAATTTATGTGCAACATTCCTTTCTAAAAGATCTTCATTAATAAGGATACTTCTTATTGTAAAGATTAATAACTAATGGATTCATCAAATAGATATTTTCCCCTTTATATCATCACAAACTCATGGTGTCAATGAACACTTACCAGAGCAAATCCAAACAGATGTAGTTATTCAGAACAAACTATTTTGTTTATTCCTTCAATATCATTAAGTTAAGATTTTCAGGGTATTAATTCAAGAGTTAACTATGGAAAAGCACTATTGAATGGAACATATTTTTTCACAAAAATTGACTTTTTTGTCAGGTATTTGTGGAAAGGGAACTCCCTGCACGTGATGTTAAAATCATTTAGTAAGAATTAGAAAAACAGGCAGTGGCAATAATTAGTACAGTTATGGTTTAGAGAGACACTAGAAGTGTTGTGATGGGAAGGGAACAACTAGGTGGGTATCTTCTACCTCTTCTTCCTGAATATCGTTAGGTAGCAGACTGTCTACCCCTTGGCCAATACACTGTGGGTTAGAGCGGCTCTTTCTTCTGATTGAGCTACGAGATTCGTCAGTGATGCTCTGAATCTGAGACAGGAAGGCCACCCAGCACAACCAGCATATAGAAAAAGGATATTGCATTAGCTAATGAAATACAATGTTTAATTAAAAGAAATAAAGTACAGCACATTTAAACATCAGCTCTGCAACATAATCTTGTTCACATCCACTCACAGGCACATTATTTACACCAATTTATCAAAAAGAGATAAAATCCAATGCAATTATTTCTATAGGCAGCCAAATACTGAATGGTTTAAAAAAAGAAGAAAAAAACTTTTAAAATTAAGATTTAATATAAAAAATGAGTAATCATACACTAGAGTTTTACCAAGAGGGATGTGGTGTGGTTTCAAAGCATTTTTGTATTTTATTTTCATCTTAGGGCTCAGTTTATTAGTTAGATGAATGTGATACCATAAAGGGAAGGCCAAAACCAAAAACATATTTTCCAGGTATTTTAAACTAGTGATGTTATCTGTTTAAGATATAAAATATCATAGCAAAGAAACTCATATATGATCAACAGGATTAATGTTCCACATACGCTGCTCAAAAAAATAAAGGGAACACAAAAATAAGACATCCTAGATCTGAATGAATGAAATATTCTTATTAAATACTTTGTTCATTACATAGTTGAATGTGCTGACAACAAAATCACACAAAAATTATCAATGGAAATAAAATTTAGCAACCCATGGAGGTCTGGATTTAAAGTGGAAAAAAACACTACAGGCTGATCCAACTTTGATGTAATGTCCTTAAAACAAGTCAAAATGAGGCTCAGTAGTGTGTGTGGCCTCCACGTGCCTGTATGACCTCCCTATAACGCCTGGGCATGCTCCTGATGAGGTGGCAGATGGTCTCCTGAGGGATCTCCTCCCACACCTGGAATAAAGCATCCCCCAACTCCTGGACAGTCTGTGGTGCAACGTGGCATTGGTGGATGGAGTGAGACATGATGTCCCAGATGTGCTCAATTGGATTCAGGTCTGGGGAACGGACGGGCCAGTCCATAGCATCAATGCCTTCGTCTTGCAGGAACTGCTGACACACTCCAGCCACATGAGGTCTAGCATTGTCTTGCATTAGGAGGAACCCAGGGCCAACCACACCAGCATATGATCTCACAAGGGGTCTGAGGATCTCATCTCAGTACTTAATGGCAGTCAGGCTACCTCTGGTGAGCACATGGAGGGCTGTGCGGCCCCCTAAAGAAATGCCACCCCACACCATTACTGACCCACTGCCAAACTGGTCATGCTGGAGGATGTTGCAGGCAGCAGAACATTTTCCACGGCGTCTCCAGACACTGTCACGTCTGTCACATGTGCTCAGTATGAACCTGCTTTCATCTATGAAGAGCACAGTGGAGAATTTGCCAATCTTGGTGTTCTCTGGCAAATGTCAAATGTCCTGCATGGTGGTGGGCTGTAAGCACACCCCCCACCCGTGGACGTTGGGCCCTCATACCACCCTCATGGAGTCTGTTTCTGACTGTTTGAGCAGCCACAGGCACATTTGTGGCCTGCTGGAGATCATTTTGCAGGGCTCTGGCAGTGCCCCTCCTGTCCCTCCTTGCACAAAGGCGGAGGTAGCGGTCCTGATGCTGGGTTGTTGCCCTCCTACGGCCTCTTCCACGTCTCCTAATGTACTGGCCTGTCTCCTGGTAGCGCTTCCATGCTCTGGACACTACGCTGACAGACACAGCAAACCTTCTTGCCACAGCTCGCATTGATGTGCCATCCTGGATGAGCTGCACTACCTGAGCCACTTGTGTGGGTTGTAGACTCCGTCTCATGCTACCACTAGAGTGAAAGCACCGCCAGCATTCAAAAGTGACCAAACCATCAGTCAGAAAGCATAGGAACTGAGAAGTGGTCTGTGGTCACCACCTGCAGAACCACTCCTTTATTGGGGATGTCTTGCTAACTGCCTGTGCTTTCCATCTGTTGTCTATTCCATTTGCACAACAGCATGTGAAATTGATTGTCAATCAGTGTTGCTACCTAAGTGGACAGTTTGATTTCACAGAAGTGTGATTGACTTGGAGTTACATTGTGTTGTTTAAGTGTTCCCTTTATTTTTTTGAGCAGTGTGATTAAAAAAAACCCCAGAATTTTATAGCTTAATTTTTAAACATATTTCTGCAAACAAAGAGGAGAGAAAATGCAATCTAGCAAAATTAAAACATGGATTAAAGAATGGCAGTCTTAGATTAAAAACAGCACTCCCTTTTCATTGCCAGTTTAGTCAATTTGATCCCTTTATTCTTAAAATTTGCAATGGAGAATGTGTGAGATAACTGACAAAAATCTCAGTCTTGCTGGAGAAAAAACAAATTAGTAGAGATGCTAAGCTGAACATAAAGTCTGCACTAACATGACATGAATTTAAAGACCGGAGTCCAGTATTCTGAAAATATTTAGAAATTTGCAAACTAATTAGGTTAAAATATTAGTTTTCCCCCATCCTCCCAAAAGTTTAAAGGTTTTTGAAATTTGTAAAATGTCTCAATAAAGAGAAACAAAGAATGATAGTTTTAAAACATGAAAGAGAAATATCAGTATATTAATTTCAAATAATGACATTAAATTGTTTTAAAAAGGCTGAAAAGAATAAATATGAAAAATGATGTCCTACCCTGGGATATTCTCAGTAGTGTACTACTTTAGCCATCAATCAAAGGTTTTAGGATTCTGAACATCATAGAAACTATGCTCAGACTTTTCTATTTATTCCAAACTACATGTTGAATGATTAACTGCTCCTCTTCACTGAAATAACTGAGATGGACTTGTCACACTTGTCATTCATAAAAGATTAACCTCTGTTTGCCGGAATATCCAGAAATAATGTTCTCATTAACTAAAATGCTATTGCCAAACTTAAGGAAAATCAATTACCTCCCTCTCCCTTTCATTCTTTGAGAGCTGCATTTGTTTTAGCATCTGAGATCTCTGCTCCATCACAAGAGTCTTCTCGTATGTAAAAGCTGAAATATCATTTTCAAACTGTAAAAACAAGTAAGTATTAGTTATATTAAAATTCCAAGCATAACCTCTCATTTTATAGCAGGGGTGTAAAACTCAAATTTCATTGAGGGCCGCATCAGGGTTGTGTTTGACTTCAGGGGGTCCTAGTAGGCATGGCCAGGGTGAGTGGGGCCAGCTCAACGTCACTTGAGTTGTGGGTTTCTGTGGTGGCCTGAGCATTCTGCCAGCAAAAACAGGCTGGAGAGCTCCATTTTCGGCTGTGACGGCCTTCTGCAACCCTCTGCCAGGGAAAACGGAGCTCAGGAGGGCTTCTCACAGCCCTCCTGAGCTCCATTTTCGCTGGCATAGGCACCATGGGCCCGTCCTTCGCTGTTTCCAGGGTAGCCCCATGGGGCCGATCTAAGCACCTTGCAGGCCACATCTGGCCCCTGGACCTTGAGTTTGACATCCCTATTTTATAGCATACTCTTGGCAAAATTTGTACACCTAGCTTTAAGTTAATAACAACTGGATGGATAACAATGGACCAAAATTTCCATTGCTAAGCAAGGCAGCCATAAAGCATAACGTCATGAGATCATGTCACTTAGCAACAATAGTTCCAGCATTTTCATTAATGACCTCTCACTGTCTTCTCCATTGGCTTTACTGGGTCAGAAGCCAGTAGTGAAGTTTGCAAATAGTGATCACACGGCCATGGGGCTGGCCAGAATGTCAAAGATCTGTTGTAACTACCACTCGTTCAGTGCTGCCACAAGTTTGAATGGTCACAGAATAAGTGGTTGTTAAATAAGGACCACCTGTGCTTCAAATCAGATTTATTTACATGTGTCAGTTTTAAAGCATGTTACATTGGTTTAAGCATGTTTTTATATTATAAAATAAGAGCCAATACAGAAATGGGCATCCCATGCATTGTAATGCAACCTCTGACCCTTTTGTACTTGCGATGTGACCACAAGTATGTAAGGGATATATATCACTTGCACGGTCATGTTGTGATGAACATTTTTTATCATTTTAACAAAATCTTGTCTTGTAATAGATATGCCTGATGGAGAATGGTTATGTGGACTGTTAACAGTGACAGGGAATCTGCAGTCCTCCAACTAATGCTATGAGATACTGGAAGTTGTGGTTTACAAAGGTCTGAAGGGCAATAGTTTAAGTTGCCTTGAAAAGGAAAGAACCTAAAGTAACACCTTGCCAATGCATTATTAAGTCAGTGGCACAGATGCCTATAATTCTGGGATAATAAATACACAGAAATGCATTTAACAATTGTTCAGAAACAAGACAGCTCCCTTCCCCCAAAATCATGATTCCACCCACTCTATCATTTCACTACCGACAGCAGCTTCTATGCATCTGCAGACTGCTATATGAGGATCCTGGCCATCAAAAAGCTGTTTTCAACTTTTGAAGTCAAACATTATAAATTGAACAGCTCCCATTTTATATTTAATATGACTTTTTTTCAATGAAGTCATCATCAAAGGCACTAAAATATAGGATATGTCATCCTATATTGTATTATGATAATCAATGAAGTCTTTATTAGAAATGTACCCATTTCATGACTTTTATTTGATTAAATTAGCTAAATTCTAAGGATTTATGTATAAAATAAAAGTTTGTGTACCATTTTGATGAGCATCAATATCAACTATCAAATTTTCTCACCTTAGATTTTTTTCTCTCTTAAAGTTTAGGTTTACTTATTTTGGGAAAGCCAAATAGCATATTTTGCACATACTCTGACTTAAATATTGCATTCATCTAAATTTGGGAGCAAGGTTCTTCCCTGCTTTGTTAGTCAGACCTACTTCCCAGCTTTTAGCAAGCGAGATTCCTTTATTAAGAATTCCTTTCTCAGCTGTGGAGTAGATAAGGAAAAGGAGTGGGAAGTCTACTGACAGCTGGAAAAGACAGGTGCAAAGTTACACTGAATGGGATTCTTTATATACACTGTGACGCATTCTGTTGTTACACAGTTGTTTGGTTGGTTTTACTGTTCTATTCCAGTGGGTCTAGATTGACAAAGTTCCAGCTGTTTTAGTGCACCACAACTTTGGCTGAAATGGAGAAGGGGCAGGAGATAGAAATAAGTGAGAGAAGTTTGCTTGAAGCATAAATTCTCTTACAAACTTACTCTAAAATCTGATGCTGAGAAAATGAAGTTCAGACAGCTGAGAAAATTCATCCTAAGTACTCTTTAGGATCTACTTTGAAGTTCAAAAAGGCTCCTCCCACACAGGAATTAAAACTTGAAATGTGAACTTGCCCGCTTTCTCTAAAAGGACTTATTGCAAGATGACTAAAGTCTCCCACTGATTTGGGGAAATCACTTTTCAATTTCAACTTTTTCAGTTGAAATTGTTCACTTCATAATTAATTGGTAACTGATAGTCCTTACCATTTCAACAACTTCTACTTCAGCTTTAATTCGAAGATGGTATAAAAACATCTGAAGATCACTTTTCATCTGAATGCTATTGTCATCCATCTGAGCTACAGTAAAGATGCGCATTCTACATTTTCTCCACACCTATAAATAGAAAATTACACTGTAGCTAAAAAATGCAATTAATTTGACCACTACAGCTGTTGATGGGAGATTGTTTTTAACTGCAGGCTCCCAATATTTATGAAAAGATATAGCACTGTGCATCTAATATTTTCAACATGCCACCATAATATAGTTTGTTTTTAGCATAAATAACACAGATCGTGTGGCTTAGCAATTCATACTGTAGATCAAGACTACAATAACTTATCCAATGAATTATTGTAAAAGAAATGTTGGTGGATAAGTACACAATAAAAAGCCTCCAGGGTTGTTGAAACATATTTTGAAGAGGTTCCCAGTTACTGTGTCTAATAGTGAGAAATGCTGGAACATTAACAACTTGATTTAGTTCATCAAGCAACTAAATATTGTACACCTGTTGCCTAATGTTCATGTGAACTATTATGTGAACTAAGCTAATAGCGCTAATGCCAAAATGTGTCATGTCACATTTAGGACTACCAGTTTTAAACTGCAAAAATCTGGACAATCACGAGACGCAAGCTGGTAGCAGAGAATAATCCAATCTAGAATATCATTTAGATTTCTTCTTCTAGGGCAGGAGTATCAAACTCATGTCATCACGGGGGCATCACATGACACATCGGGACTTTTTTCCCTTTCGCTAAACTGGGCATGGGTGTGACCAGCGTGTGACACATCCAGCCTGCCGGCTGGGAGTGACAGTCCTGTTCTAGGGTATTATCCCACCAAACTTTGAATCCTTGGTAAATCTCATGAAGAAGCCATCTCTTCGTTCAAGTTATCAATTTAAAATGTTGAAGAAGGGAGGGGCCAGACTTGCATCTTATGGGACCACAACTGACACCTCACACCAGATAGATGAGGAACCACTGAGGAGCACACTTTTTAATTTTCAAGTCAGCTGCATTTACTTAGGTGTCATATGTCTAGCCTACCCCTAATTTGGTTGCTAATTAGAATGTCAGAGGTTATTTATTGAATGTTTTTCTGGGATAATGTTTAACCACAATCTATTATGGAAGTTACCCAATCAAAAACTGTGATAAAGTTAGCCTGTCAAGACTTGTTTATGATAAATCTGTGCTGATATATATGCTAGCATTTTGCTGTCTTCAGTAAAAAGCTGTACATACTCTTTCTTGCCTTGAACATATCCTAAGAAAATTTTTGTTGTTGGTCTCACTATCACTCATCAAGCTCATTCTCAGATTTACCTATCTTGGGTGCCTCTTGTCAACTATGGGCTATGTAGTTGACAAAGTTGACAAATGGGCTATGTATAGCTTATAGTTTGATTTCTTGTCTCTCTTTCATCCTGTTTTTGTTGTTGTTTTTAGATCACTACCTTTTTATATGTAAATAGCAATATATCCCAATCTTTGCAAAGTTTCCCAAGTAAAAAAATGCTACCACCTTATGTTGTTTCAGGAGGAAAGGAAGCAACATCAGCATGCCACCGTCATGAACAATCCACCATATATCTATGTTACCCTCACTAAACCGTTCCTGATTCCCTGGAAACAAGTCTATGTTTTTAGCAACTAGTAGAGCTTGCTGCGCAGCTGTTGTTTCTCGTACGGTGTCTGAAACACAAATGGTAATTGGTATTTTAGAGTTTTACTTTTAATTCATGGGAAACATTTCAGAGAACTCTGAACTACAGCTCCAAATCTAAATAGAAAATAGTACTTGATGTTTTTACATTTTAAATTTAAATTTTAAAATTATAACAAGCAGATGTTTTATATACCCATTTTATATACCTGACAGTTACTTCAATGACTTTTCTTTGTTCAAGTGAATGTCATATCAAAAGTATTTGACAGGATCATCAATAACGGACAAAAATTGGTCTGAATAGAAATTTAGATAATTACTTGGGTAAGTAGTGTTTAAGGATCTTAACAAGAATCAACATATGCAGCAGAATGAAAGCATATTACTTAGCTGTAAGTCCACTTCTCAAAGTAGTCATTTATGAATGGTTAGATGAATATACCAGAGCCTATTTGCAATATTCTATAACTTAAATGATTTTTGTTAGAAACCACACCTATGTGCAGCATACATAACCAGGTGCAATTTCCACTAAATCCTTGGTAATCTTAGAGGAATGCTGAAGTTACTCAACGCTAAACAGAATTAGACAATGGATTGTATGAATAATCAGTTCTATATACATATAGATAATGTACATAGCATGTTATCCAGTAGAGAATCTGGAGCTCATAAGATGGCTGAACAAAGCACAGGTCTTCAGTTCTTCATGAATGTCCATAATGAAGAATAAAAGTGGAATGCTGGGCCTGCATAATTGTGATGTTGTAATTATGTCACGACACATGTGGCCTTAAAGTGATCAAAGATCTGAGGAAGATACTTGTCGTTTAGCTAGATCAAAACAACGTTTGATGTCTGCAACTTTCTACATGAAAAGATTTTGAGAGGAAAACCTCAATCCCTTGGAGGGACCTTGAGCAGCCCAAAACAAATGCTAATCATTTTGTAATGATGTAACTTTGTGACACAGAAAGCAACTCTTGGAATACCAAGGGAATGCAATGACTTTTGGGGTAATGTTGAGGGGAAAAGTAGGCATGATTCACTTTCTAAATCCAGTGTGGGGAAGAGGTTTCAGGAGTTCTGTAAAATATGTTATTTGGAGATCTGTGAAAGGGATTATTTTATGAAGAATAAGGATACATTTCTCAGTAAGTTAATTTCACTGCTACTAAGAATACAATTTTCCATGAAAAAAGATGATTTGGACCAGTCACCCGCTATTGAAAGGGCTTTAACATTAGAACCAGGGAAGGATCCCAAACAGGAGCTAATAGGGGTATCAGCGATAAACACAATCAAATATTTCCTAAAATTCTTTAAAATACACTATAAAAGAGTTAAATAGTATATACCAGAGGGCAAAAAAAAGAAGTATGTTTATAGAAGTGAAAACCAAGCCACACTGCTTCGGAAATAAAGGAAAACTCAAAAGGAAAGATATCAAAGGGAACTGAATTTATCCCTTTCTCGCACAATCTGCAAAGGATCTGTACTTAGCTGCATAACAAGTTCTTAGGCAAGGCTTCCAAGAAGCTAGGAGGACTATCTATATGAACCTGAAGGGAAGTTAGGGGAAAATCCTTCAAGCTGTAAGGGAAGAGATAGTAGAACAGTAGTGGGTAGCAGGTTATCTCAGGACATAAAGATATTCTCACAGCAAGTTAGCTGCAGTCTGAACTGCTGAGCTTACTACATGATAATGAGGATGCAACTAGCTAATTCTTTGCAGATCTTTGCAAGGACCCTGGTAGCAGAGGACCAAGCTGGAGAAGGTACCAGAAAAGATTAATTCCATGAGAATAAAAAATCCTAATAGTTCTGCCTCTGCCACCAACTTTGAGTGTGCTTCATGGAAAGTAGATTGCTTTGGTGTTACATGATCATGGCTATATTCAGTATTTAGATTGCAGTAATGAAAATCATACAGATAAATGCCTAATGGGAAATGTGAGGTTTAAAAGTGGAGTGGATTTAGTAACATGTACTTGGCATCACCTGATATAATTTGAGCTGTTTAGCCAGTGGTGGGATTCAAATTTTTTAAAACCGGTTCTGTGGGTGTGGCTTAGGTGGTAGGTGTGGCTTGGTCATGTGACTGGGTGGACATGGCTTGGTGGTCATGTTATTGGCTGGGTGTGGCCAACTCAATATCACTCACATCGAGGCACGCATTGCATCTGGCCTCTCATGACTGTGGGGATGCTGCAACAGTCGTAAGTGTGAAAAATGGTCATAAGTCACTTTTTTCAGTGCCATTGTAACTTTGAATGGTCATTCCACACAAGCAAAGTACCAGCAAAGGAGAAAAAAACTCCAAAGAAGTTCCTGAGGCAGAAAGTCTAATCCTGCCAAGAATTAATAGGGGTTGATGGAGAGGAAGTTTCTGTAAGCTACACCAGAATGTTTCCTTCCTGCCTTCCTTACAGGATTAGGCCAGTAATTTCTTTTAACAACCGGTTCTCTGAACTGCTTAGAATGTTAACAACCGGTTCTAACCAATAGGTGCAAACTGGTAGAATCCCACCCCTGTGTTTAGCACCTAAATAAATCCCGGAAGGCTGATTAAATGCTAATCATTTCACTGACAGGGTACTGAGATACTTCTGATGGAGACCAGGATCCATGGATGTATTAAAGATGTGCCTCCCACTCAGAAATTAGCATGCCAGTGGTGACAATCTGTATCAAAGAAATAATTGCCCCTTCAGTAAGGTTTTCCTGTAACTAAGCATCAATTTACAGCTTGTTGATACATTGGAAAGATGGACCTTGATGGTAAGATTCCAAAGATGGAGAGATTTGTAACCTGATGCTAAGGTAACATGCATGTAAGGAACACTTCCAGAGATGATCAAAATAGTCCTTATCACTATGAAGTTTGCATTTGTTGGCATAAAAAGAAGTTTAAAATTCGCACTCACTGAAATGGCACTGTCACTCTTATGAATCAGATAACCCTCAAAAGAAGGATAAATATATTATAATTGACCAAGAGCTTCAACTGTATGGAAGGATAGGTGGTAAGATTTACCAAAAATTCTGTGTATGAATCACAGAGACTAGGTATCTCATTTTTGAATGCTTCTTTAAGTAGGAGTTTAACTCGGTAACAGAGCAAACGCAGATGGATATATAAATTTGTATACTTTCAAGTGGATTATATCCCAACCATTAATTACTGTCTGTGAAATTCATTCATTCTGTTATCAAGCGATCAATTGCAGGATACAGTTCTCTTTGAAACTTTCAACATGATAACAGTCAATTCAATAAATATAAATTCTCAATCTACTTGTATCAATTTAAAAAAACACATACCAACGAAGTTTTTCCAAGAGAACCTATTATCTGTCTGCTTCCAGGATTGAGGCCATGCCATCAAAACAGTATTATGTTTCATCCCCCCAAGACCAGCAGATTGAATCAAATGAGATATTCCATCTCTAACACTGGGGGACACTATGATTTGGCAAAATCCTTTGGTTCTTTCTGTTCCCATTGAAGATCGAATATTCTTTAGGGGGAAAAATACAAATTAGGGTAAAGGGTATTTAGACAATAAAAAGTATGAAGAATCTTAATGGATTTTAAGGATTAATAAGTTTCTTGAGTAAGCTTTTGTGAATGCCAGTCTAATTATGAAACTACGATATCCCTGGAAAAAAAAACTTTACATGAACAAGTGATCTGACTAAATCAGGAGGAAAGAATCACAGGCTAAATAAAAACATTTAAAGATCTAAAAATTAGGAAATAAATTACTGATGGACCAATTATCACCTTTGTTACCTGGAAATTGGATTTACTTCTTAAACAGGATGCAAATTTAGCCATTTCAATGAGTAAGAAAACGGAAGAAGTCTAGGTATAATTAACTTTACTTGTTCAATTTCCTTCTGTGTCTCCAGAAATAAATATAAATTAATAGCACTGTTTTTAATATTAGGAAAATTGCATGGACTATAGCTTTTCCTCATTTTAAAAGTGTCTTATTGATTCCATAATTATGTATGCAAAATAACTTATACTGGTTACATGTAATTAAGTTACTTAGTCTTAGCCAGGGTTCAGAAATTACTGCTGAAATGTTCCTCGTGCTTATTCTTTTCTCAAGTGAAGTTCATTCTTCCATGTATACAGTCTTAATTTTGAAAAGCAAAGCACAATTTTCCTCTAATTTAGGACACAGCACTGAACTGCTATATTGCTTTTAAAATAATCAAACAGCAGGATTAAAAATTTATATTAGCAATCATTTACAAACTGCTGAACCATTCTCTTTTCCTGAAAGTATTCCAAATAGAGTTCTGAGTGTCACTATCTTGTTAAATATTTAGAGGATTCTACAATTAAATCAATGCTGACTTCATACAAGCTGAGAATAAAGTACATTTTTCTCTAAGCATTTTGCTTCAAATAATCTCAGGTTTATCTGCCTCTACCTAGGGATAGAATTTACAGCCTCCTGATTGTGAAGCGAGAGCACAATACATACGTGAAAAACCTCTGAAGCACATCTTCTACTATATTTGTTAGGTAGATCAGGATCTCCTATAAATCATGATCTCTTGTTTTTGTTCTCTATTCCAATGACTTGGACTCTACTGATAACTTTCAGCTGTAATGTCTATCTTCCTTTATCAACAGCAAGACAGATGGATTCGATTACAAGTTCAATACTGGATGTACTGAAGTACAATGTTGGAAACAGAACACCCTGCCAAAAATTATCTATGTGGTTGTTAAGAATTAACCAATGTAGAAAAATTAAAAACCAGACTTACAACAAATCTCTCCTCTTAATATATAGTGACCAACCTGAACTGGGTGATGCTGTTCACTGAACAGCAACCTATTGTTTGTTGCTCTCTTTTTTGTACTATTGGAACTCCTACCATCTGGTTAAGAGGCACTGTTTCCCATATAGTGATAAGATTGATCAACGAATACATTTTATTGTTATTAAAGTCAGAAACTTAGTGATATGTATTCTTGCCAGAGCAAATGAAAGAAATACCCCTGTTACAAGTATTCTTCTACAAGTGCTGCCATCTGTTTTACAAAAGGTTCTGTGTTCAATTTTCCACTAAAAGTAAATATCCAATGAAGAAAATATAATTGATCAATTTGTAAATCTGATATACATGTATTTTCTTTTATGTTAGTTATGGTTACTTATTGATGTTATTGTTGTGATTCTGAGAAGGGTGGCTATATAAATAAATTATTAAGTAAACCAACGAATAAATTTCTACCTTTTACCTCAGCATCAAATGTATTATTATATTGCAGTTACATCAAGGATAACCCTTTCTTGACTGGCTTTTAATCACCTTCAGATGTTGACTATAGTGTTATACAGTCAGGATTATTATGCACAGTATTATTATATGGGCAATCTCAAATATAAATATACGCGTATTTTATAAATATAAATGCTGTAAAAAGGGAGAGACTTTTTCATTGGAAGAGGAAGTAAAATAAAGATGATAAAAGTTCAAAGAATAAGAAGACATTATTTCTTATTAATATCTTATCCGCACTGATGCTCAACCTTTCATATAGCAATAACTAGAGAAACATCTGAATCAAATAAGTGTTTATATAAATTACAAAATAGACTTGATTCTTTGAATACTGTAAAAGCTTTTGCTAGGCATAAAAAGCAGGAATTTCCACTAGCAGTTTCGTGATGCTAGAAAGCAAATATGAAGTCTTACTATCCTTATTTTCTTGGTGTTCATATATATATATACATACTTCTTCAGCTCTTTCAGCTTCTGCGTATTTATCAAGATATGTTCCTGGGAGTACAGATCCCACAATGGTCAATCCTTTTCCAGCTTTCAATTGACAGGTAAAAGAAAGCAGCCGGGGATGTTTTACTAACTGTTCTGAATCCAAATTCAATAGTACCAAGACTTGAGGCCTGAAGTACATAATATAAAAATAAATTGTAGAGGATGCCTCTTCAAGATCATAATTTTCCAATACAATAACACAGCATGTCACAATATTATAGGTTTTACTTCCAATATATTTGCATTACAATTTACAGGTGGCTTTCCCTGTTATGTTTACTCCCAGATAACTGAAAATAGGATTTGATGTGTTAAACATTAAATGTACTCTTACCTCCAATTTTTGGTGTGAGGGTGACCATGGTCAACTCGAAGTAGAGCATAACGAGCAGCATTTAAGGACAAACCTCGGATTCCATCTCCCCATTCCTTTTCAGCTCTTAAAAGGAGAATTTAAGAGATTCACAAATATTACATGTTTGTGATAGTTCTATTTTGTTTCGATACAGCAGACAATATAAAGGGGGGACAGGGGCACAAGCTTACACATTGTGTTTTATTTTAGACAAGTAATTTCCTTAAGTGCTATCAATTGGCAATTATTGACATATAACAAATGTGAATTCACATGGAGAAAAGTCCATGAATGCAAAATTGGTAAACTGCTTGAAACTATATACGATATAATGCATTTAATATCTGCAGTCTGTTTCACCACCATCTTTAAATCCTCTTCCAAAAGAAATACTATTTATTTAGTGGATTACAGAGTAACCAGAATGGATAATCAGGTCCTTTTAAGTAGAAATAACACAACTAATATTTGAAATCTACATCTATATTTTACATATAAAATACAACATTGACATTTCCTCGAAATAAATGGTCATGGCATAAACCACAATTGTACATTCATTTCAAGTCTTGGTTGGACCTCACCTTTGTTTTGGAATACACTGAAACTTGAATAAATCCATTCCATCATTTCCCCCCCAAAGTAGAAATATTTGAATAACTAGCTTTCCCCCCAATCATGAAACAACTAATTCCCATATTTTTAATCAATCAATTTTATTATTTACTTTATGAGCCCATGTAGTAATTAATTAGCGGGTGCGTGGTAAAATTTATCTACAGATCAGGGTAACAACCTCATCTTCACCAGATACACTGCATTACAAACTGCAAAAACACAGGCAACATAGGCAAGGAATCCATGATTCATATTTTAAAGCAGGGGTGTCCAACCTTGGCAACTTTAAGGTGTGTGGACTTCAACTCCCAGAATTCCCCAGCCAGCATGTGCTGGCTGGGATATTCTGGGAGTTGAAGTCCACACACCTTAAAGTTGCCAAGGTTGGACACTCCTGTTTTAAAGCATCCAGTGAGCATTAACTTGCTTATTTCCTACTCTATGTAATCCATTTTTGCATATTCCGAGTAATATAATGTTCAGCATTAGTTTCTTTTCTTTAAATAAAAGTACAAAATATCTAAAGAATGCACATGGAATAAAGATATTAATTGGTGTCTTTTTAAAAAGAACACTGCAACAAAATTGAATAATAAATTACATATATTTAAACAACACTGTTAATTAAATGTTTTGCATTTATGTCATAAAAATTTACTTTCCCCCAAGTGTATGAATGTTTTATCAAAACAATAAATAAATATGTATGCTTACCCTCTGTATTCTATGTATTTATAAATACATCCTGCAATTAGCATGGCAACCAAGGCATAGTACCAAGAGCAAATAAACATCAAAGCAAGACACAAACTCATTCCCAAGAATGAAAGAGTCCTGAAAGGAAACATGTTCTTAGTTGGTCATATTTATGTATAAGTTTTACTTAATCTAACACAATGACAAGAGTTTCTAAACTAACAGTATTCAATATACATGCTTAACAGAATAATGCAAATAGAACAATTAATCATATTGCTAATGCTTGGTTTTTATCAAGGAACTCCAGGTAATGTATAATAATCCTAAGTGAGATGGTTTCAATGTTATAAAATGAACTGGTGTCCACAAATTGTAAGGCAAAATTTATAACATAAAGCTGTCTCTCTAAATAGGAAAACGTAAAGACTTAAAATTATTCTAAAGATGTACCCATAAGCCACTTTTCTTTTGGAAATATATGCATGTTCCATCAGATGCTGATTCTTTCTAATCTACAGTATTCTTTTTCATACTACAAAGAAAACAGCATCAGCTGGTTTCTTATATATTTTAATTTGATTGTCACCTCCCAAGCCTTGCATGGTTTGGGATATGTGCACTTCTCTCTATAATATCTGCCCACTTAAAATATAGTAGGGTGGTTCACTCTATGTATTCCTTTGCTCCACTATCATTTTTGGGAATTATACAAGTGGACCTTCTCAAATGCTACCGTGTTTCTCAGAAAATAAGGCCAGGCCTTATATTCTTTTGACCCCTGAAAAAATGGCTAGGCCGTCTTTTCGGGGATGACTTAATTTCTCTTCCCCACCGCACCCTCGCCTAGAGTGCCCCGTGGGCAGCCATGCCTCGCCACCAGCCGCTCCTAATGGCCAATCATGGCGGAGCGTGGAGAGACCCCTACCCGCACCAAGCGCCTTTGCTGCAGACCTGGGTATGGTGCTGGGTGCAAGTGGGGGGGCGGGGCTGCGGCGGCGGCATGGATGTCAGCCTTGGTGGTGGTGGGCCACTTTGCACTGCGCCCACCACTGTTGCTTCCTCCGCCGCTGTTGCTTTCCCTTCTGCCCATGCGCTGCCGAATTTGGAGTGCTGCACATTCCTCCACCAGCAGCGTTTCAGCTGCTTCTTGGGCGGGGAAGCTGTAGCTTCCACAGTTCCCGCCGGTGTTGGAGCCTCTCTCACCAGCGCCGTCTTCAACAACGGCAGCAGAGGTGAGACAGACCCCGCTGCCGACGAGAACTGCCTGCCCTCCCACAGGGGCATCGCTTTGATTGATGGCAACTGAGTCAACAAGGTTCTGCAAGTTGGTGAGTCTTTCGGGGTTGGGTGGGTGGAAGTGGCGGCGGAAGGGTGATGCCATTGTTTCTCTCCCCCCCTCCCAATGCCTTCCTTTGCTTCCCACCCTAGAGCTTTGGGTCATGGTCTCGTCACTTGTACATTCGAGCGCTCTCCCCTTGCTCCAGCCGCCTGAAACCCCCCCGTGGACCTTTTCCCCCCTCTTTATGTTTTCTTTACTCTCATTCCGTCAGTTCCCTAAGAATACAAACTGGCTGGGCAGCTTCCTCCCCACCCCTCCTGGTAGTTTTAAAAAGGGAACCATCTATCCACTTTGCCCTTCAAGCTGAGGCAAACCTTCCAATCCAAACAAAAGAGAAAGGGAATCATCCTACAGACTCTTAGCACCAAGCTTCCCAGAGGATTCTCCCAAAAGATCCACCCCAAAGGAGGATTCACCCCTTTAAATGCACTCCCCTCCTTTGGGGTGAATTCTTTGATGAATCCTCCTTTGGGGTGGATCCTTTGGGAGAATCCTCTGGGAAGCTTGGTGCTCCTAAGGGCAAGTCCCCCCCCCAATTTTACATGTTTTAAACTAGGCCTAAATTTGGGGGGAGGGGCTTAATTTCACCTTATGCCTAGAAAACATGCTGGGTCTTCCTATTGGGGGGGCGTATTTTTGGAGAAACATGGTTATCCCTATTTTAAGAAGCAATATTCCCCCAAATGTCTACGTGGAGGCCTCCCTTCTGCTTAAAAAATTCCATTAAATCCTGGCTAATTCATCAGGCCATGGATGCAGAAAAGGATGTGTTCCTTCTAGGAAAAAAAGCTGTCTTTTGCTTGGTTACTAATGAATGAATCAGTTTTCCAGTACAATATATTTCTATATATTATTGTTGTTGTTGTTATAAATTTGGGGTGATGCTAATCTGCATCATTTGTTTTAATCTAATTTACAAGGATTAAAAGTATACCATACCAGTCAAAGCTGATTTCATTCACATTGGTTTTATAAGACCCAGTGACATAAATTCATACTTAAATGCTCTGTACTAAATTTCCAGTGCAACCCACTACTAGATTTCTAATATTCATTAGAAATCTAGTAGTGGGTTGCACTGGAAATTTATAGACTTATTTTTATAGACTTATTTTTATTTTTAGATTTCTAATACAAGTCTATAAATTTTTTAGAAACGTTTATAAGTGAAATTGTGTATGTGAAGTCTATTTAAACTCTTAATTTGTGCAGTGAGATATACTTCCAACTACTATATTCTGTTGTCAAAAATAATACTTTGTTCTTGTTATCGATTTCCCTGCTCTCCTCTGAAACAGTAGGAAATAACTCTTCCCTTTATTTCTTATACAAAATTGTATTCTCTTATAGAGTGTTGAAATAAAGAAGCAAATAAAAGTATTTTATAACCAAAAATATAAGTTATCTTAAAATACAATGAATTCATAAATCAAATGCTTCCAGAATTAAATTAGTAAAGAACATGATGTACCAGTGATAATATTTGAAACGAGGCCTCCAGTTTGGTGTTCGGAGGAGAGTCTGAACTGCACATGCCAAATTCACAAACAGATAGCACATAAGGAAAAACCTAGAAAAAAAACATGTTTATAATTCAAATGAATAGCACTATTCACTCAAGACATGGGAACAGAGATAGTCCAGTGAAAGAAAAAGAAGGCGGCAAGGTTACAGATAGCAATTGCAATCTTAAAAGATTTCTGATGGTATAACAAGCTAGTCCAGACAATTTTTGTAATAAAGTGACGAGGCATGTGATTTGTTGCCTTTCTGCAGTTTCAAAAAAGCAAAGGCTCCTTTCAGACGAAGACAGAAACTGAATTTTGAGATATTAAAAAAGAGACAAGTGTGTGATTCTATATTACACTTCACAACATTAAATAAAAAGGGCATTGTTCCATAATATACTATAACGCCTATCCCAATTTTGTGTTTTATGAGTTTGATGCTCACTAATCGAAAGAAAGTAAAAGGCTGGTAGTGATCTTTGTCAGTAAGAGAGACAGGAAACCTTTTCCTGAATCTAATTCTGTGGGGAAAGTCTAAACAGATACACACAACCTGGACATATCACCTTTAAAGGAGGAATCTTCAGGGCCACCCTAAACAGGAAACCTACATTTCTTGGTATGGTCTCTCTATTGTGGGGTTATGAATGTGCTGCAACCTCATGCCATACAAAATGACTGAAAATGTACACAATAAGAGTGCTTGGTAGTGCAGTGCTACCATCCAGATTCAAAGGGCAAACAGTGACCAGGAGATTTGTGAGCACAAACCTAGTATTAAACACATATCTTTTTTTTTTCATATAAGCACTTCTCCCAACAATTTTGGCTCTGTGTCATCTTAGCGGCTGCAGATGGGAAATGCCTGATTGAATGACTATTATAAGTGGAGTGAGTGCTCGGTTAGTAGTCCCAGACCATGTACAAGGTGCAGTTTCTCTTACTTTCTCGGAGTAGTATTCTCAAATCATCACCAGTGTATATATTGTTACAAATTTAATTGAGAATTTGTGTTAAATTTCCAGGAGAAATATTTAATCCATCTTTCATTTTCTTTTTTTCCCAATCTGCCTACCCAATTGTTACTGTCTGATATTGTTTTTTAATATAAAATTATTTATTATCTATCATTTTGATGTAACTGAACATCATACTATCTCTTGTATCTGTTATTTCAGTAGTCTTCTTTTTATGTAAGAATGACTCCTTAAAATATTTTATTTTGTCTAGTATTCTTCAGATTCAGGTTTTATTAAAGCAATTCTATTCCTTTTAAAGTTGTCCTATTAATTTTGTCTTTTTGATATTGTCTCTGGAACTCCTTATGACTTGGTACCCTTTGCTGGAGTGCTTACTAAAAGTAAGACTGCAATTTTTAAATGATTTTAAGATAAATTGCAAGACAAACATGTTAAAATCTACATAGACATACGTACATGGAGAGTATTGGAGCCACACTATCCAGAGAAGCAATAAGAATTCCAATCTCACAAATAAATGCAGTGAGGAGCAAAGCCCATGTAGGTTCTCCATTTGCTTTCCCATGACCAAACACCTTAAAAAAACATAACTGTGTTTTACTGAAAAGATACAATATACTCAGTTCAAATATAATTATCAACTGCAGTAAATTATCTTCTATAATTTTTGAAAGTCACAAATCTGAAGCAGCTTAATTCAAAACAAGTATATATTTCAAGCTTAGATTGGCATATCGTTTTTGGAATAATGGTAGACTTAAAATGGCAATTAGGACTCAAAATTCCATCACTAAGTGATGGCTATTCCAGTAACCCCAGTTGCCATTGTTAACTGAGTCCGATGATCAACTCCCTGCCCTCTTCCCACAACCAAGTCAGGAAAGAAGCCAGCAGGAAATTGCAAATCCCAGGCAGTTCACAAGTAGGCCAGCAGGCAGATATGTGGCTGCTGCCAGAAGGATGCACAAAGAGACAAGGGAGGCACAGTGAGGCTCAGGACAGAATGCATAGGTGTGTGCAAGAGAGGCACACACTAAGCATGGGGGAAGGTATTCAAAAGTGTGCCATGAAGAAGGCATGCAGGGGTGTGTGAATGAAGTGCGGCAAGGCTCAGAGTTGCAAGGGAGGTGCACTGAGGCTCAGGTAAGATGCACAAATGGCTAGCAAAAGCGAGCACTAAAATATGCAGGTAGTAAAGAAAACGTGGCAGAGAGGAGACCTCTTTGTATGGTGAGTGAGTCTGGCATGGCAGGATGGGAGTGGGGAAGCAATTGTAAGGAACAGTGAGCGGGATAGGCGGGATGTGCCTCTGCGGTTGTTCGCAAGAATGAACGACTGCTGTGGTGCTGCAACATTTGTAATTTTTGGGACAATGTCATAAATATTTGGGAAGGTGTTAGAGCGTAACTTTGAACTATCACTAAGTGAACTGTTGTAACTTAAGGATTGCCTGTATTATTATCACAGAATATTTGGAACATATATAGTAATTTGTTTGACTTGGTTAGCATGTTATATATGAAAGTCAATGAGGTTGTAAACTATTAGCATTCATGAGAACTAAAGCCATTTTTGGATTCTTCAATAGTCCAGTTATTTTTAAACTTGGTACTTGATACTGTATATCTCTAAGACTAAGTCAATTTCCCCCCAAAATAAATAACCAAATAAAAGTGCTGTGGTTGGTGGATCATGTTAACTAACTGTCAGACCTACAGGCTTGTCAATCTTCACAGAATCCATTTCCTACTTTCTCTGTGGACTTGTCTGGGCAAAACTGCAGGAATTTGGGGCTGTGTATCCCACTCAAAGGAGGAACATTGTCAACATGGTTCTATGCTTTCCAAACAACCGCAGCTTCTCTCTGGCGGTCTAACATTCCCATACTTTGGTAATTCTTGTAGCAGGTAGTCCATTATTGAACAACACATGCTTTACCAGACTTATAAACACTGAATAAAATTAGGCTCAGAGAGTGAAAAGGAGACATGCGTATGGCACTAACAGATTAGGAGACCAAGATTTGGGTTGTAAAATTCTGGACATTTATTAGATTTCCCAAAGAGATACTAAAAACTAATTTTCATTGCAGTTGTCCAGATTTTTGTGGCTCAAATCTAGTAAATGTATAATAAATGTTAAACTAGGTTTCCAGCTACTTATAATAACTTCTATTCTACTGAACATAGTCAATAAACTGCAGGAACAGCTCAGTATTGTAGATCAATATGATAATTGCAATTTTACAATGTGAAGACAGTAATTCACTCTGACTACATTTGATCCCTGTATCATGAGCCTGAAAATTTCACTTTGGTGTCTTATCCTACAAGCATAAAAACAGATAATATGACTCAATTTAATGATGCATACTTGATTTGCCTTGATCTTTCCTCCCCCGCCCCTTCTAATTTTAGCATCATTTCTTCACTTGTCTGGGAATAACAGCTCCAGTGTGGTTGTGACTAGCATAGACTGTGACCTATACAATGCACATACGTTGCCATTCTGATGGTGATGTGATGAAAAGAATACCCTTTGCAACAGACAAACATGACAGCAGCAACTGTTGCAGCAGTTATAGTTAGCAAGCAGCAGCAACAGACTTATTGTACTGTCCCCTGCTTTATTTAGCCCAGCTGAATTGCTCTGAAAGCCACAGCGGGTGAAATGAGGTAAAAGGATTGCTGCTCTGAACAGGCAACCATCAGTTAATTATTTAGCGCGATCTACGTAAGTAACATATATCATCTGGTTCTTGGCCCCATCTCCTCTCCACCCAGTTAATCTAAAGAGTTCAGTTGTGCTTTTCAGTAGCAAGAAGGTGTCACAATCAATGGCTGGCTTAACACAGTAGCCACAATGTGTTCCATTTGACATTCCAATTCATACAGGAGAATAGAAATGTGGCATTCTTTAGGATATGGAAATTCAGCAAAGCCAATTTGAACAGGGTGCTCTGATTCTCAAGGAAGAGGTAGACCATGAAGACATTTTTCCTGCAGGTCTATGATCAATCATTCATCTTTTCACAACTCCTTCTTTTTTGGGGGGGGAGGGGGGGGGGCTACTTAATACAGCGTGAGGGAAAAAAGTGGGATGAAAATTCATTATTTTCTTGCAACCAGAGGCTGTTATGGCTCTTCTCCTTTGATATCATGTGATCCAATAATCTCAACCTGATATGGTATCAGATCTTCTCTTGCATCATAAGGCTTGAATGTCATTTTCTCTTAAAGGCTATGACTACCTTAGAAACCTCTCAATAAATCTAGTTACCACCATCCGTAGAAGTGGAGCAAAACTACAGTTAAACAAAGATATCCACCAAATAGATTCCTTTTACAGCAAAGATGTAAAAACAAACCAACAAACACAGAAATTCACCTGAAGAAATGGAACAATGCCATCTCTTGCAATTGCTTGCAGTAGCCGGGGAGCACCAGTGAGACTCTGAAGACCAGCACCACATGTGGAAAAGAATGAACCAATTACAATAACCCATGGAGAGGGCCATGCCAACGTACCAATCACTAGGTTTCCATTAACTGCTTGTCCAAATCTTGTGGGAAAGAACACATGCAACATTAAACAAACAAGGAGAGCTAAATAAATTATACAAACAAAATAACTAACTCAATTTAAAAAAAAAACTCCTTTCAAAAAAATGTAGAGGTGTGGGCATACACACATTTCTTATGATAAACAAAAATGCAGCTGAGGAAAGACATCTGTTTCTCCCCCTTCCCCCCAAATAAAAGCTGCTTTTGAGTTCTCTAGTATTTTATTTTCTCATTCCACACATTCATTCAGTTATAATATTATATCCTAATTTTAAATACATAATTTTAAAAAGAATTAGAGAAAAGGTCTTTCTACATACTTGTCTCTCAAAACCACGCCTTCTATGCAGGCTCCAAAAAGAATTATACAGGAAAGATCTGTGAAATATGATTCAAGGAACTTTGAAGCAAACAAAATTGGGAGAGGTGCTCTTTAATATTCTGTGTACACCAGGATTATGGAACGTTTTTGAAGAAAACAATAATTGTATTGAGAAAGAGTTGAGTATCTAATTAATTCGATCATAGGAATTATCACTTTTGTATTTAGCTCTCTATTGTTTTCACACATACATAAAATAAAAATATGCAAGGAAAGCTCTTTTCCACATAACATTTCAAAACTGTACTATTGTTCTGACCCATGCCCTTTTTCAACAAATCAAACACAATCCAAAAGGAACAGAAAATTTGTAATGCTTTTACAAAATAATCAGCTGTGATAAGCACAAGTCTTACCAAACTGTGCACAAGTCTTGCCAAGCTGTGCACAAGTCTTGCCAAACTGTGCGAGACTTGCCAAAAGATAAAAGACATAATTTTCAAAATAAGAGTATTCAAATACAAAACTCAGGATACTGGAATGTCCACGAGGCTGGAGTTTCAAAACGTCTTTGCCTTCTGCAAAGGTTAGTTTCACAGCTGGCTTTTATCTTCTTGAAGGAGGGGCCATTACCTTGCAGCCTTACTCCAGAGTCGCCCGTGCTGTTGTAACTGCTCTTTCCTCTGAGCAATCCTCTGCTCACGCACACTTAGCACAGGTTCCTCGGGAACCTCATCACTGCTGCCAGCCCCCACGATCTCTGAAGGCAGCAGTCCACTTCCTAATGGTCCTGGCCCCTCATCTGAGTCCTCGCTCTCCTCAGCTGTCTGCACCTACTGACGGCTAACCACAACTATTTGTAATGTGCTAATAGGTGTTTTTCTTATAATCTCACAATATACATTAAATCCTTCTAGTGTAGATCTGATATCTATTTAATGTAACTTTTATCAGTCTTATCTAATTTTAGATTTTATTGATTTTTTACTTATGAGACAAAGTATGTATGTCAAATAATTTACTCAGTTTATTCATTCCTATTCAATGATTTCAGCTCGTAGTCTGGTTAACTTTAATTTTAGATTTTTACATAAATAAAAATCTAAAGCTTAAATGAAATATTTACAATTCTGCAAAAACTAGAATTTGCTGTAATATACTGTATTAGTTATTTGTTTTGGAGTATATACAGTACAAATGGCTAACTATATTCTAGTATATGTATTAAATACAGAAATAAAGTTCGGATGTTCTTGAAATTGCATAAAAAGGATACAGATAAATGATGTTGTTGAGATGGCTAAAATTGTTCCAGTTGGAATAGATTTTTGAGCATCCCGAAGATCTCCAGACCGATTTGAACCTGCCATAATACCTAAATACAAGGACAAAATAATCCATTAAAAATGTCATTAAGGAACAGAGCAATCTATTTAGTTCATTATTTGAACTGAAGTGAATGCACTAAGAAGTTAAATGTTTATATAAATAGCAACAAACTAAGCTTAACCCACATTCACATTCATTCATTGAGAAAATTAGGCAATGATCAATTATGATTTAAAACAAAATTCAAATACAGACTATCAGAAAACAGGAAAGTAAATAAACAAGATTTGGGAAAGTAGAAGGAGAGTAATTATTTTTCAATATGTAGAAGGGTATCGACAGGTATGTTTTTTATTCTTCCTCATTGGCTAGTTGGTTTATTTATTTGGATTTATATGGCTGCCCATTCACTCTCAGTTACTCTAGGAGGCTTACAAACAATAAAAACCCCAATATAAAAAGAATAAAAATCAGTAATTCCCCCAAGTGTGTTCGTTCTACTTATGAATAGGCCATCTCTGTTGCATTTTCTCTCTGTAAAAATAGAATTCAGTTACTTAATTGACTCCCAAATTATTTTTCATTTATACACATTAATATTTTGTAAGAGGATATGCTTATTGATTATAACAGATGACTATAAAACAAAGGAATTACATAATCTGAACCCAAAGCAGATACAAAAAGCCGCACAAAATACAATTTAGCACTCAGGAAATTTTTTTTTTTAATAAAGGTAGTTGTACTTTTGCCTATTTAACCCATGGAAGTACAAGCAGAATGAGGGTCTACTTAATACCTTAATTCCCCGTTAGGGAATAGGTATCCACCTTTCAGAAAACGTGCTGTAAATAGTTTACGTGTAAGATGTATGTGTGCACCTACACTGTCACAAACATAAATCCTCTTCAAATTTTCCCAACACCTAGCAGCAGACTCTTCTCCATGAATATGGACTAACTATTTGTCACTCAGTGTTAGTCCAATAATACAAAGAGCTCATTCGTTGTTCCATTTAAAATTAGCAAACTTTTTGGCATCGTCCTCATTATTTGGATCCCAAGCATTTACATCCAGTGGATCCTAAACTTCAGCCCATAACCCTTCCCTATGCAGAGGTAAACTGCACTTCAAAGACCAGGAAACATAGTTTGTTCCATCCAACCGGGTTATCAGTGATAGACTTGTTGAGGGGTCTTGTGCCATCTTTACCAGGAGGGTAACCCACAATTAAACAGTAAACAGCTGTGTGTATACGGTACTGTGTATTCACACTAACTCTCAGTTATCTGAGTCTGGTATAAACTGGGCCCATAACCAGTGTTGAGGTATTCCCCGTTAGGAAAATGAGTGCACTCAGGGAAACGTAGTGAGAGTGGTGAGGAATAACACACAACCAGCATATAGATATACTGAATAGTAAAATGTAGGTTTTACTTCCAGTAAACAGGTAAACAAAGTCCAACAAACAGTCCAAATCATACATAGTTAAAGCAGGTAGTATTCAATACAATCAGTCCAGGTATAATTCAAAAACGAAGTCAAATATCATAAACAAAGTTCAATGAACGGAGTTTGCTAGCAGTTTGCAAGACTCACAGCAATCCAAGCAGAACGACGGTCAGGCAAAAGGCAATAGGGAAATGCAAGAAGAGAACAAACCAGGTTTCTGGCTCCATCTTATGGCCGTCAGAGGAATCTCAGCCAATCATAATTACAGCACTCTCTTAAAGATATAACAATATTAAATAACTAACCTGGTTTATATATTGCCAACCCAAGTGTTAGGTGACTATCATTCCTAACAATACCACCACACAATAAATCAATTTGCTGAAATCCACTGGAAAGAAACAATTTTGCTTGTATTGTACATGACTACAAATTCCTTATAACTCTTATATTAAAACTGCAACGAAATAAACAAGCATGAATCCTCTTATTCAACTTAAGGGATGGCCAACAGGAATATTTTTTCAGTGGGAGTATTTATTTACCATTGAAGCATGATTAATTTCTGAATAATATGCACATATATGCCAAAGGTTGAAACTGAAATCTACCTTAATTTGCCATGAACAATGATATATAAGATGACAGTGCAAGAGTTCAAACTGTCTATTACTGGAGATGTTTCAGACAATTTATTGTTAAGAATGTGTAACCATGATGACCATATGACATTTCAACAGTATCTTTTACATGAGGGAACACATTCAGATACTCTCTTTCATTACTCAGAGAAATCAAAGGAACGCAGGAGCCACATTTTAAGGCACAGTAAAAGCCGCTGACAAATTCCCAATTTAATTTCTACCGTGGCATAAAGCATGATCAGATATTTTCTGTCATTACTAAGTTTAATGTTTCCTTTTTAATTAGATTATATTTCAAATCAGGGACAGTAAAACTGAAGACAGTGGAAAAGAACTAATGTCTCCATTAGTGAACATAGATTATATGATGAACAGCAAAGTTTTTTCAGGAATTACTCAGGTAAATTTAAAATAAGCAAATTTTTTAGGTAATCCAACACGCATGCTAATTTCTAGAACATGTTTTGCCTATATGAAATTATGAGATATGGAACAAACATACTCCATGGACAGAAGACAATTATTAATAATGCTATCACATTCTTGTTCTGTACTATTTGAGCCATGCAGGCATCATGGAATGAATACATGAAAACTACCTGAACAAGATAGCATAATATAGAGATAAGTTCTATTCCACAGAATCTTCTGTAAAATTCCCAAAAATTTCTAAGTCAAAAGTAAAATAGTTTGGAAGGTTAACCAAAAGAGAGAATTTAGAATTGTAGGGATTAAATGTACTCAAGAAATAAGGTCTGGATGTGCAGCTGTTTTTTTTTTCTTAAATACAAATACAGTATTTATTCTTAATAGGAACAGAGAGCACAAAACATTTTCCAACTTGGTGAAAGAGAGTGGAACATTTTATCTCTATATATAGACAATTTACTTACTATGGCAAAATAATTCTGTCCCCTTAGAGGGATTTAAACATTATTAGGGACTTTTCAGAAGGAGCTTCCTGTTAAATTTGCTTTAGCTTTCTAAAGCTGAATGATAAAAGAAATTAATACTGGCTTGCTTGAGATTTAAATTCTAGAGACACCAGTCAACAAGGACAGGGTGAGGAACTCTCCTGGATGTGGATCTGCTTTTGGGAAAATCAGTATTTCAAGCAACAGAGCATGTGACAATATGCAGCAAGCAGAAAATGCAACTAAAAATATTTTTTTTAATTGGGGAAGAGAGTATTGAGGGAAAATTCTTCATTTTTAATTACACTACTTCATTTTGGGTATTATTTTGCAAAAAAGGAAACATTTTACATAGGTAGCTAAAAGCTACCTATCTTTTGGAGCAAAGCACAGCAAGGAGGCCCAGTAACACATGTTGAAAACCCCACTTTGAGAGAAAGGGTGTATATACATTGTAGACTGTAAACTATTATGGGGGAAGGCTATTACAAATAAGCCATACACTCTTTAAAGAAATAAAGAGATGACCAAATTGCTTATTACAAAAGATAAGAAAAAGATGGGGAGAAGTGGAAAGTAATGCAATAAAATTTATTGCGACTCCCAATTTCAAAAACTTATTTATTGTATTTAAAAACTGCCCATCTCTCTCAGAGACAGTTTTGGTGAAAGTCCCTATGTGTTGAAGTTATTGCTATACTGAATTCTTGGGCAGTGAAGGAGACAAAAATAAAAAATAGCAACTAACCAGGATCTGAATGAGTATATTGACCTGAAATATGTCAAAAAGATTTGGTTGCATGCAAAGGTGTTTGCTGGTGTGTTAAAGTTTGTGCTGTCAATGAAGAAACTGTTCTTCTCAGCCACCAGTATTTGTGTTACTCAAAGATGTATACAGAAGTTGTACAGCGGTGAGACCTACAAAGACTGTATTTGATTACTGCTTTTCCAGCCTGGTTAAAATAGATTTGGGGGTAGAGGGGATGGGGGGGCTGCTTTCCTTGAATCTAAACACATACTAAATAAAGTCTGCTTGGTCTCTAATGTTTCCTTCTTGATGCTAGCATTCTAGAATTCATTCAAGGTGCTAAAATATGTGGTTCTACTACAACTGTTTTGGGAGAAATGGATTATTTGGTTGCAGTACAGTATTGTTTTAACAAGCTATATTAGATGGTGGTGCCTATTTCTCTTGGAAATCACCTTTGATATCCGGTTCTGTTGTGCAAATAAGCTCATCAGGTATGAAATGTGAAAGTACAATAATATCGTAACGTTGATCCACTGTCATGGGTACTGAATTTTTCAATTTGGCACTTTTAAAGTATTCATAAAAATGTATCAGTAGTCATGATTTCCAACTTTATCCCCAAAGTCCTTTTTTTCAAAGGGCAAGTAGGCTTTGTTTTTTTTCCTTGAAGATGTTTCGCTTCTTATCCCAGTGGCTTCTCCAGTTCTGAACTGATTGTGTCAGGTTCAAAAAGGAGGAAAGATATGTGGCAGTTCTTCCAAGCAGAACTCTTTCTTGATCCAGACTCTTGACAAACTGAAGCACGCTGCTGTTTACATCAAGCATATACTCTGAAAACTATTAGGGAGGGGTTGTCCTCACCCTCTTTCTCTCAAATAAAATATCTGGATTGAGCTACCTTTTATTCCTCTGAATGATTCCCTCTCTTCCTGGGAATCGAGCCTACTACATTCCATCACCAATTTTCTATACTGCCATTTATTTTTACATATGTCATTGTGTGAGATTAGGACCCTGAAATGCACGTCAACAAAATTTTAGATAAATAATTTATAATAACTACATTTTCTTATAGGAGGCAGAAAGGATGAAACAATACCTGTCACAGAAGGAAAATAAATCCCTACTAGCATGGTGAAATAAGTCATGATATCTGTATAAATGTAATAGACTTGTTCCTCTTCAACTAAAACAGGAATAGAAGGAAGATCCTGTTTTTCCACAATTGTTCCTTTGTCTGAATAGCTGCTCCACAAATTATCTGCCATGGAAAAAACAATGGTTTTGTTTACTCACAACCATTTTTAAAAAAATAAATAAACCAGTCCTGATGCAAAAATCTATAAACTTATTCTCAGTACTCATTCTGTCCCACACTTTATAGAGTTTTCTTTATTTCTGGGGGGAAAATATCTACTTCATAAAAATGATATGATGGACGTAGACAAAACCCCACTGAAACTGTGGGAAAAATATCATGTACAGCTATGACAAATCAAAACGGAAACACAAAGCAGGTAAACATATGCAACAAATAAAACGGGGGTTCAAAGTTAAATAGACAGAGAAAAGGAGTTAAACAAAGGCTGCCATTTGTTTTGGGCCTCCCTTAAATTAAGGAACAATTTGTATTGATCATATTGACAAAATTCTTATTATCAGTTGAAAATCACTAGTTCTATTTTTTTTTTTTAATTCCCAAAATTATTTCCACTGGAATTCCAGACTCACCAAATAAGACTCCACTTTTAATTCCAGGAATACCTTGGATTTCTGTGACATTATTTAACCGAAAATAGTCATCACAAGTAGCATTTAAGTTGGGATTATTGCCACAAAACCATTTCCACAATTGGGTAGTTACTGTTATGTTGTTTGTTTCAATATGTTTAGCACAGGGAAAATCCTTATCTTTTGCTAGCGTACGGTTTCCAAGAAGACATATACTAGAAAATATAATTAAACAAATAATTTAAAGGGCACTTTTCATTATTAAAAAGACAAATTAAGGATAATAAATCTTAAACCAATGTTGACATCTATATCCTACTTCTAGCTTATATTAACAGCTCTGCTCATAAAGAAAACAATCTCCAATAATCTTAAATTTCTTTTTATTAATGTCATGTGGCATCAAAATATTTTTAAAAAGAATGCTATTGGAAAGTTTTTTAGAAAAGAAATAAAGGAGAGAGAGGGGCTAGAAATGAAGTAACTTTTGCAATTGTTGCTGTTTTATTTTAAATGGCCGTACTGTAGGTGAAAAGGATATGTAAGTGTTCATAGAGAGCCAATTTGGTGTACGTAAGGCACGAAACCTGAAGCCTGTATATTCTAATCTCAATTTAGGCATACAGCCTGCTAGGTAGCCTTCAGCCATTCCCCTCTCTCTCTCAGCCATAGGAAACAGGCAATGGCAAACCACTTCAGAACATCTTGTCAAAAAAACAGCAACAAACAGTTGCCAGGAGCCAAAACTGATTTGAATCGGCACACATACAGGTGTTCACATTTCTTTACTTGGGTTGAACAAAGGTCTCAAAAGAGGTCCTTCTTAAAATTGGGATGTAAGTGTGGTGTACATCTTTGGAATTATTAAATCAACAGCATTGTGTACAAGGCTGGTGTGGCTGCTTTGAAAGCTGCTTCTGGTTGTATGAGTGGGCATGCACAGATACTTTGACCTCTTCCCAGTGTAATTGTCTCTAATTTGGGTTATTATTTAGGTAGTAAAGTATCAGGTACTAAGGGAACTATTTTTCCACAAACTAAAATGTGTAAATGATTGAAGATCATTTATGATCTGTGAAAAACATAAGAGATTAGGAAGTAGGCTGAGAAAGCTATCAGTGTGGATGGCACTATCATATGCTTAGAGGAATCGTAATAGAAATTAAAATGTTGACAACAAGAGAAATACTGGCTGTCTTTGAGCTTTTACCTGAACACGTGAAAGGCTTCACTCTGGGTACACAATGAGGTTTCACAACCTATACTTCCCAAATGTCCCTAGATGTGTATCTAGGACATCGGATGAACAGATGTATTCTCAGAGTCAGAAGCAAATATAACGATATGTGAACTGAGATCTTAATAAATTAAGGTCCCAGATTCCCACAGGTTACTTGTATTCAAGCAAATGGAAATACAGCTTTATCTTTAGCCAGTTAACAATGTGTGCATTCTATGTTCTAGTCCATTTAAAGTTCTGTACATTGAAAATAATGCAGATGAGGACTAATGAGTGCTCTGCATTATTTTGTAGAATCTATCCAAAACAAAGGTATAGTACATGTTGATTCAAGGTAAATTCAGAATAATTTTAGAAAACTGAAATGTGAGGCTTTACCACAGATAGACAAGCATCTACAAGAGCTTCATTTAAATTCCTTTTACAAAGATGACTGTATTCTAAAAACCCCAATCACATTTCTTTGTGTATCTTTATGAAAGCTCAAATCACAACAATTTAATTAATTACTATTATGCAGGCTACTGAGTAAACATCTGCTCAATTAATGGTTCAAAGATCTGAAGCATCAGAAAATGTGGAAATCAGACTTTGAAACTCTTTTGCAACAATGTTCTCTCCCATTTATGGATACACCTAAGCGAATCATTTCAGAAAACCTAGGATGACTTTTTGGCATGTTTCAAGGTCTTGAGCTAATCTAATGCAAGCATCACTAGCATTATTTGCTACTGCACTTCTTTTTTAACCTTTTAACAAAATTAAAATATAACTACCATTGGTATTTAAATGTAGCGATGCACTTACGGAAAGTCCGGAGGATGAAATGCAGTTTTAATAACCCCTGCATAAATAGCCATAATTGAAAGGATTACACAAGCCAAGAAGACTAATGCAAGCTTATTGACATATTTGACTCCCACAAAAACAACTATTGCCATCAGAGCAACGATGCACGTCCCATACACTCTCATATTGTTTAATGTGGCCTCCTCGCTTCCATGAAAAATAGCAGCATTAGGAGAAATATATTTCTGTAAGACAAATATTGAATATAATTTTAGTACAAAGTTCCAAAGCATAAATAATTTAAAGCACTGCAGTAAGAATCAACAGCAAGATCATAGACTAAAATGTAATTTTTAAAATAAAAAGGAGATAACTGATAACTCTGTCATTTCAACAGAATCACTTTGGACAGTGAGATGAGAAGCACATAAAATTTAATAAAGAAAAAATAAATAGCTGGTTGACCTCTGGTTCAGTTCAACTAATTATGGCTGAAGATCATATAATAAATGAAATAGGAAGGTTAATTTTCTCCCCAAATAATTTCTGATAAATTGAGGAGACACATGTGAGAAGAGAAGCAACTTATGAAAATGAAAAAAATGCTGCACAGAGCAAATTACGCTGAGGATTAGATAGTGCTTGGGAGTGGCTCTTGCTCAATGTTTTTGCCTAAATGGGGCTTCTCCCTTGCCTTTTGTTCTTCCTTATTTAACTTCTCCACCTTGACTCATCTCCACCCAGTTTTGTTCCTTTGTCTTTGTTTCATATCCCAATGTAGTTTACACGTTTCTTGTACCAAGAGCTCTATCTACCCTGCCTTATTTCTTATTTGCTATTTTTACTGGACAGAGGGATGGATTGTGTGCATTCAGTATTTCTATGTATGGAAACATGGTCTTTCTATTTATAAAGAAAGAATGATTGCTATATGCAGATGAGGAACAATTAATTGTGGAAATGGGGTAACTCATTTTACAATTGTTATTAATTCAAACAAAATAAAGGGATTTCTTTGTTCTGCCCCTGTCAGATATATACATGCACATATGGCTAGGCAAATACTGATTAACATGGGCAGGTCGGAATCTTCAGGATTGTGTCTGCTATAGTTAGCAAACCCTACATTGAAAAGGAGGTAAGGTATTTATTACATAAGAAAACTACATTCTTAATACTCTTAATACATGGCATGAAAAGGAAAACATAACCTTAAATAAAAGACCTACCAGTAGAATTTCAATTGTGCCAAGAATATACATAGCTCCTGCAAAAGTTGTGCCCAAGTAAAAGCAAAGTCCCACAGCTCCACCAAACTCTGGCCCTAATGACCGTGAGATCATATAATACGAACCACCAGCTATGAAATTAAAATGGAAAAGACACAAATTAACATGGTATAGAACATATTAACCATATTCAAAGCATATTTGTCTTGCTTAACTAATTGGGACACTAAATCAGATGAAGTAGGCCAGAAAGTCAATCTGATTTGAAAGACTAAGTGAAATATTTTAGCACTGCTTAACAATGGTGAAAATACTAAAGCTTGCAATGCATTCTGAAGGGATATTCCACCAAACAGATTAGAAGAGTTAAAGCAGATGCATTCTTTGGAGGACTTGTGTGGCTATTTCAAAGGCTATCCTATGTGTGAGAATGCATACCCCATGTACAGATAATATGACGCCAATGCTTCAAGGAGACGGGCTTAGGTGAATCCACTATCTTTAAAACTATTTATTTTTGCATCCTCAAATCAATTTTGGATCCTGGATTAGTCCTTGAAATTTTCTTGGCTATTATCTCCTTTCTAGGGCTGAGAAAGTGTGATTGACCCAAGGTAGTCCAGTTGGCTTCATACATGGACTCTTGATTTCTAGTCTAGTGCCTTAATCACCTCACTGAACTGTCTCCCAAAAGAGTTATTAATGTCAATTAATTCTAATGTAACTTTCTAGCAATATAAAATGTTTACTATGGGTAGCCCTCAACTTACGACCACTATTGAGCCCAAAATTTTGGTTGCTGAGCGAGACAGATGTTCAGTGAGTTTTGTCCAATTTTACAACCTTTCCTTGCTAGCTGTTTTAGGCTGTTTCCCCCTTTTTAAATATTATATACCCAATCATACCACTGATGGCTAATATACAGAATAATACCTTGCGCTTAAAAATAAATTGTATCAGATACAACATCTTTATAATAGAACTAAAAAGCAAATCTTATTATTATTTTACTTATTTTGTATCAAATTCCAATTTTGTAAGAACCAGGCATTTTTAAAGTGTCATTAAAATTTTTCTTTTACCATTAGGCGGCGCTCTCTGTTATGTCCAAGTTTGATTTGTCAATTGCTTACAAGATAATAGGTTTAAGTATATACATAGTTATGAATACATGAAATGGGTACATATAAGAAAAATAAAAGAAACAATAAGACAGGGACTGTAGGCACGTTGGTGCGCTTATGCATGTGCCCTACAGACCTCTTAGGAAAGGGGTGTGGTCAATAGTAGACAGTCTAAGGTTAAAGTTTTTGGGGTTTGGGGAAGAAACTACAGAGTCAGGTAGAGAATTCCAGACAGTGACCTGTTGCTGAAGTGGTATTTCCTACAATCAAGTTTGGTGCGGTTAACCTTGAGTTTGTATCTATTATGTGCTCTTGTGTTGTTATGGTTGAAGCTCAAGTATTCATTGACAGGTAGGACATTGCAATGTCTGATTTTATATACCATACATAGATCAGACCGAAGACGGTGTAATTCAAAGTTTTCTAGGTCTAGAATTTCAAGTCTGGTGGCATAGACTTGAAAGACTACATAGGCTACAACGAGTAGAGGAGAACTCTTCTTGTGAAATATTTCTGGACTTTCTCAACTGTGCTAATATCAGATATGTAATGTGAGTTTCAGACTGATGAGCTGTATTTGAGTATTGGTCTAGCAAATGTTTTGTATGCTCTAGTTAGTAGTGTGATATTACCAGAGAAAAAGCTACGTAGGATTAGGTTAACAACTCTTAATACCTTTTTGGCTATGTAGTTACAGTGGGCTCTAGCACTTAGATCATTAGAGATGAGTATTCCAAGGTCCTTTACAGAGCTTGGATCATCAACAAGATCTTGACTATTCCGCTTGTATTTTATTTTCTGATTTTTTTTGCCAATATGTAAGACAGAGCATTTATTTGTTGAGATTTGAAGTTGCCATTTGTTTGACCATTCTGATACATAGTCAAGACCTTTTTGAAGGGTAGCAGTATTGTCTGTGGTATTGAACAGCTTTACATCATCAGTGAAGAGAATGCAGTTACTCTTAATATGATCACAGAGATAATTTATGTAGAGTATGAAGAGAGTTGGTCCTAGAACACTGCCTTGGGGAACACAACTATTGACAGGTACAGAATTTGATAGGACACTCCCAATTTTGACCATTTGTTGTCTGCTTGACAGGAATGCTTCTATCCAGTTATGCAGTTGTCCAGAGATACAATAAGATTTTAGTTTTAGGAGTAGCTTGCCGTGTACCACTGAATCAAATGTTTTACAGAAGTCTATGTAGATTGTGTCTACTGTTTTGCTCTGATCATATGTTTTTGCAGTGTAAGAGTTGCAGATTACAGGATAGTTTTTTTCTGAAACCAAATTGTTTATTGGAGAGTAGGTTGTTTGTAAGTGGAAGATAATGGATTGGTTAATAATTGATTCCATGACTTTACAGGTGACGCAGCATAAAGAGATTGGTCTGTAATTTTCAACTAGGCTCAGGTCTCCCTTTTTGAAGATGGGGATGACTGTGGCTTGTGACCATAGTTTTGGCAAGGAGCTGGTCCTGAAAGATTTTTCAAAGATTATGCTTAGAGGTTCTGCTATGGCAGTGGATAGCTTTTTTAAGAAGTAGGCACATATTCTGTCCGGTTCAATAGGTAGAGATGGTTTTAGATTGCATAGTGCTTTTTCAACATTGTCTTCTGTAAAATCGATATGTATTAGATCATTGTAGTTTTCTGTGGTTCGGCTAGGAAATACTGGGCATGTTCCATTGCTGTTTACAAATACTGAGCCAAAGAACGTGTTAAAGATGTTGGCTTTAATGGTGTCATCGTTGCAGTCTTTACCATTAGGTCCTATCAGGGGTGGGATGGACCTTGAGTCTTTTAGTTTGTTGTTTACAAAATTTTAAGAATCACGGGTGGAATTGGTGCATAGAAGGTTTTCCTCTTGTTTAATGTGATAATTGGCGCATTCAGTCTTTATCTGGTGGCATAAATTTTTGTATCAGCTTTTGAAATTGGCAACGTAACCAGATTTGTTTTTCCGCCAGAGTGATCTCTTTTTGGATTGAAGTTTCCTTATTGTTATGGGTAATCTGTTTGTTATGGGTAATCTGTTCCACTCTTCCCCACACCCTTACTTTTCCTGTTTAGGGCTTTTAAATTTCAGAAACCCAGTAAGTCCAATTATCAATTACTGTTCTTTCTTCTTCTTTTTTTTGACACATTCAAGTTCAGCTTTTAATTATGCCTATTTAGTGCCAAAATAATATATTTATCCAATTTAAACAAGTATTTTCTTCTGGCTTCCTCCTTGAATTTAGCTCCTTTCAAAGTTCAAAGCCACTTTCAGCTGTCAATTTTTTCACTTTCTCTGGTCGCCACTTTTACTATCTTTCTTTCTTAAGGTTTCTTTTTAGCTTAATTCCGGGGTATCTTAGTGTCCATATGTCATCTAGTTTGCCTGGTCTCCATGCTGCCCGCTTCTCTGCTCCAGCACAATCTTATTTCTCAAATGGCTTCCCGTCTTCAGGGCAGCCATTAAAGACTGCTGCTTACTCCTGTCTTCAAGGGGAGTATGCCAAGCCAGGGAGGGGAGATGCGGCTCCCCTCGACCCAGCTGGCAGTCTCCCCTTCTTTCCCCACCCCTCCGAGGTGGATCCGGTCCTGTTTGGAAACCTCTGACAAGGTAAACACGGATCGAAGCTGCGCATGATCGTGGTCTCTGATCTGTCGTTGACGGAAGCGCCACCGGATGCCACTCACCATAGCCACTCACCTCACCTCCAATCTCATTGATGGCAGGGCAGGGTTTAAAATAGAGGCCCAGGGCCTTTAGCACTCTCAGCCAGCTGCCACCACTGGTACTGAGAAATACCATCTCAATCACCCCATTATGCCAATACTATTCCAAAGCCCCAACTGCCCGACTGTCATGCATTCTCCAGGATCTGTTGCACCCCACTTACCTTCACTGTTTTTCTCCAGCTGCTGACAGACATATCCAGCAAGGTAGCCTCGGTAAGAAGGCCCGCAGTGGCCCAGAAGAGGGTACGTGGGTGTGTCAAGAGCAGGAGAAAAATTTCTGAAGGTGACCAGCAAGAGGCAGATCCTGGGGAGTACAGGGCAGTAGGGGTAACTGAAGCTGGAAGCAATGGTAAACAAGTAAGGAAAGATTAACTGTACTTCATATTAAAGTAAATTCTTATGACATTAATATGTTTCTTGTGAATTCACAGAAAAACACAAAATAATTAATTTCTTTCATTGCATGTTTATAGATGTCATTAGATTTGGAAAACTATATCACGACACTGTAATGAAAACCAATTTTTCTGTAGTACTGCAATCAAGAAAGCCAATGTCTAGTCTAAACTAATGCTTGAATAGGGTGGTGGGTTGCCCAAAGTCAAGAAACTAAGCTGATTCCTAGTAAGATGACAGCGGTGTACATTAAAGGTATCTGATAGAAGGATACCCCTACTCTAAAACATAAACACAAATCTGCTCTGGGGATGTTTGATTCCCTCTTAAATGAACAGGTTTACATTCTGGTAGTGCTGATCATCACTGGAGATTATTTTTATGGTCAGAAGTGCCTAATAGTAATAGGCTAGTACCCTCTCCTGAATAAAGATATTCCCAAAGACTACCATACAGAGGTGACTTCAAAATTACAATAATGTGGTCTACTGAGGTCACCCTTGAAAGTGGTTTGAAATCTACAACTAAGGCAATTGCAGTGGTAACGTATCGGATTGGGTTGCTTTTTACATGCCCATTACAGCTGCACTAAAATATCTGCACCAGCTACCTATTTGGTATCAAGCTACAATCAAAATTGGAGTAGAGTTTTATATCACCTAGAGGTAAGTTTCCTTCAACATCCACTGGTGACTCCACAGATAGTTAGGATTTTTGTGGGAAGGTCTTGCTCTTTTATGTTCCATATTGTGGATTATCACTTCTCTATGATAAAGTGGGCTATGAAATGACTCCCTTTTGCAGTACTGAGACTCCAGTGTTTTAGATATTTTAAATTCCTTCTTACTCTGACCCCCTTCCTAAGCCATTAATCCTTGTTAACAATTCTATTTCAGCTATTTGTATTTAAACTTTTCCATTATTTTACACTAGAATGATTAAATGGCTATTATAAACTTTTGATAGAGAAAGGGGATACAGAGATTATTTTTAAAAATAAACAGATAAGTAATAGTCAGGGATTAAGTTCACTGGTAATGTACATTATAAATCCAGATTATTAAAGATCCTTTTAATGTAATATTCCATCCCTTCCCCTCTAGAAGAAAGAACAATTTTACTTCTCAGAGTACATTCTCTTCAAAACCAAGTCGTTTTTCTTTTGAAGTAAAACAGACTCTGAAGTAAATGCCTGGCCTTTATTATTTTGGCACTAGAATTCTCTCAAAGGCATGTGCCTAATTGGTTATCTGCTGCTATCTGATAAATAGGTAGGATATCTCTCATGTTAGTTTTGGCTTTTTTCTGTTGCTATTTGAAGAACAAAGGGGAGGCCTCATATATCCCTGTACCCACCCAACTTATCTGGCAGAAGCTGCACTGTAGATCTTAAAAGAAAGTTGGCATTATCTTATCCTTTGCATGGCCTGTCTTGTGTGTTCCATTCATTATGTCTTAGCAAACAGACAAGAGCAGGAATAAATCAGCCCAAGTTATCATTTTTTGTGTTTTCTCACAAACACAATTTTCTGCATGAAAGCATTATTATCTTACATTATATGTTAAGCAATTCCTTTCTCCCTACCTTCCATAAGTCTCATTTAATCACAGTGATCAATATTTCACCAATAATGGAGGACTGTTTATAAAGTGCATGAAATATTTTAAAACATAATTATATTTGGTTATTACCTGGAACTACACCATTTGTTGCTATCGCACTCATTGATATTGCAGTCAGCATAGTCTACAAAAACAAATGATGATAATAAAAGTTATTAAGAAGTAAAGAATTATGACTTTGAAAGATATAAAAGGGTTCACTCAGCTGCACAGTGAAAAACAATATTCAATTTTATAAAAAGCAAAAATCATATAAATAGAATAGTACAGAGCAGTAGAAACTTACATTCTTCATCAAGACAGCAAGATCCATGCGGCGACACATCCAGGAATGCTTTTTATAGTAACATATATTTTTTAATGTTATTGACTATTCGTCTGGAAAGGGCTCAGTCACTTATATCCATGTTATAAGAAGAAGAAATACTATACATTATTTATGTCTTCTCCCTTCTAGTTATTTATATAGATTGTAACTATTCCTTCATTTTGAAGCACAGAGCAGTAAAGAGAAATCAACGTAAGAAAGCCTTGTTCAAATCTTTAGATGTAAAAATATACAAAAAAATTGAACAAATATAGTAGAGTTTTTCATATCTTAATTATCTTGTGGATGGGTTATTACAATGCCTTCTAGCGCAATGGATTTGCCCTTGAAGGTCACTTGGAAGCTATTGCTGAATAATCAGAGCAGCACAACCAGAGATGGACAAGCCCCATCATGCCGATATAATATCTCTGCTGTGAGAGTTGCATTGGATACAAACTGGCTTCTGATAGTAATTCAACATGCTGATTATCACCTACTATAGATGGAGATGACCTTGAATTAGGTATTCAACAACCATTACCTCAGTACCAGTTTATCCTGGAAAGGAAGGAGGGGGAGTGAGAAAGAAACCCAAGATTGCCACATCTTGATTCTCTTGGTATAAGAGTGGAGACTAGGAATTTATCAAGTTTTCATTATTTTATTATATCTTTCAACAATACAGTAGAATTCCAATAGTCCCAAAAGTGCTTTTTCAGCAGGCAACTGGACTTTTTCGTTTTCTCTTTGAATATGTTTCGCTTCAGATGACAAATAAAATGTCTTCAAAGAAAAAACAAGAAACTCCAGTTGCCTCCTGTAACTTTGGGACAACAAGGACCTGGATGACTGAGAATCTCCACAGACTTTTAGAATTCCAGTAGTCTTCAGTTTTCTGATCTGGCCTACTTGAAGAGTTGATACATATGAAGCCCTTGCTATTTTAAGAGACTGCTTGTCTCCTATATTGTCTGCCCATCTTATGCATTCCAGCTTGATTTGGTCAGCCTGGTTAGACCCACTGACAAAACAATGTTATCTAGCTGGCCTTCAGAATATTTTTCTTGCTGCACCTGCTCTTTTTTGGCCACTATCTCTATGACCCCTACACCATGGCCATTTACGAGAAATATTTTTTTAAGGTGGGCTTTTCTCTCAGGCTATGGGTTAGGATTTGGTGTGGAGGATATGGAAAGAGGGGTTCTGTTTCCTCATATGGGGATTGTTTTCATGTATTCTATTTTTTGTGTAATGTTATTCATTTAACTTTGTGAAGCTGCCCAGTGTAATTTTGGCTAGAAATTTAGTTCTGAAGGTGACTCATTTGCAGGTTTAGCCCAAATTACGCACTACAGGTATCTATTGGCTCTCAACACTGGAAATAACTCAGAGTCCATAAGCCGCTAAGAAATGTTGCTATTTGAAGCAAGAACAATTGGAAATAAATCAAGTCAATCAGCTGTTGAGAAAGAGTTTCCTTTGTCTTCATATCCTATTTATTATCTCTGTGGATGAATTACCTCCAGAGAAAATAAGGATTTCACTTGCATAGTGTCAATATCAAAGATAAAATGAGAGAGAAAAATTAAAGCTTCATGATCTTAATGCAAGTTAGGCAGATTAACAATTATTACCGGTATCTATTCTCAATATACTAAATTTATAAAAAATTAAATTCAGGTATATTACAAAATCCTGATAAAATTTAAAGGTAATTGGTATAATGTTATGTTCTAAATGTATGATATCAACAGAAAGAACAATGGAGCTATTTTTCCCACTAGTCAAAAGCATGACATGGTATCTACTTGACTTCCCAGATCTCAATCATCAACTCACAAAATACATTTTTTCCAGGCAAAGTAGTTAAAAACCCCAACAATTGGTTAACACGCAAACTTGCTAGACAATTTTCAGCAGATTTTTGGAAATGTTATTTTAAATCATTTCTAGTCGTTGAATGGAAATGCATTTGGGGGAGGGGGGAATTGAACATTATTTTTAAATTTAATATAATTTTATAGTATAGCTTTAGTTTTAAATATTTAATATTTTAAAACACTGTTTTTATCCACTAGATCGGGGTATCAAACTGGCAGCCTGCAGGCTGGATGCATCGCATGCAGGACACTCCCATCCCAGCTCCATGAAGGGGAAAACATCACAATACATCACCTGATGCCAATGTGACACCGTGAGTTTGACACCCATGCACTAGATCTATCTGAACAATGATTCCAAGTTATCCTTGGAAGTCAAACATGGAGAGATCACAATGCCTTGGGGTTTTCCCCCAGATAGCAATACCAATGGCAATAGCAATAGCAATAGCACTTAGACTTATATACCGCCACCTAGTGCTCTACAACAGCGGTTGCCAACTGGTGGGCCACAGCCCATTGGTGGGCTGTGAGAAAATTTTGGTGGGCCACAGAGAAATCTCACCCCCAGAGCACCCCCCAAAGCAATTAATCCAGGCTGCGCAGAAACACAAGGCTGTGCCGCCCACATGGCCCGCAGGAACACTCCCCGCTTACTCACTCCTTACCCAGTAAACTTGCCTGCTAAATTGCTATTTTTCCTTTTTCTGACCACCATCTGTTCTGCTGTGCCAAGAGATTTAGATTAGTTAGGAAGCAGGAAATGGTTGGATTTCTTGCTTTCTAGCTAGTCTTTAGATCTTTGGCTCAGCAGAGCTGAACCTCCCTTAGGACTGAAGGTTTGCTTGCAAGTAAATTCAGTGCAGACTCAGGGCAAGCAAATTTGAGAGACTGAGCTAGCCAATGGCAGATAGATAGATCACTGAATGATTCTGTGAGTAACTCAATCTGCCTGCTTTGCCTGATTTTGGGTAAAAGTTGCTCTTTTTTATAAAAAAAATCATATTTATGTGCATGGTGTGTTGTGAGTTAATTTTGTGAGTTTGTTTGCAAGCAAATTTTACGTGACAGACTGAGCTAGTCAAAATAACTTTTGTTTTATTTCAACACTGGGAATTATGTTCATTCTCAGCCTGTAATGAGTCCCAAACCGAATAAGCACCCACCTTTATCTCCTTTGAATTGCTGCCAACAACTAAAGTGCCAAATTAACTGGGGGGAAAAAATCAACCAAGTACAAAGTCCACACAGAGCTTCAAGGCTGAATCCAAACAGAGCAAACGACTTTGCTTCCTGCAAAGGTTTCTCTACCTTTGCATTTCCTTTATACTTATGGGAGGGGCAATCACCTCCAAGCCTTACTCCCGAGTCATCCCTTTTGTCTTAGCCACTCTTGCCTTCTAGCAGTTCTGCGCACACATGAGCTGGTAAAAGATTCCCCTTGTTCCTCTGCCTCGCTGCTGCCAGACTCTGGTGGCTCTGGAGTCAGCACACAACTCCTGGATGGTCCTGCCCCATTTCTGCATTGGACACAGGACCCTCATCCGAGTCTTCCCCAGATTCCTGGACTGGTCCCTGTTCTTCCCCACTGTCCAATTTCGCTGCCATTTGCACAGGCTGCCGGTGAACCACAACATGTGCCACCAGGGCTCCTTGGTATTTCAGATATCATATCTGAAATATCTAAAATAAATATTGCTTCTATAATTATTTCTTGGAGTGGTCCAGAGATCTCTAAGAGACTTCTACTAGTTAAAACTGTCTAGGTATGGGTGCTACCAATGAAACCTCTAACTTTTTCATGCAGCTCAAGAAACTCAGGGCCACAATTTTAGCAAACAGAACTATAGTGAGTCAGAGGAAATTTTTATAACTATACGATCTACTTTAGTATAGCCTTGTTTATTTATTTTCATCAAGCAGCTTCCAACTTTCTGTTCTTAAACAACTACTGCATTTGGACTGAATTCTAGTTAGGAAAAGGGCTTCCTCACAAGATTTTCTGATCTAAAACAGTGAGTTTTTTTCATTCTAGAAATAAACAAGCAGATGGATTTCATTTAACATTGCTTTAGCCTGTCAATACCGCCGCTTCTAAGAAATATGCCTACAAGGGAACAGAACAGTGTACCTCTATTACTACAAGCCTTACTTGCTATAAATAGCCTGTCCAGCTATTTGTAAAATTATCAAGACAGAATAGAAAATTAGAATGCACAATGAAGTTCAACAAGTATCAAAGAAATCATATATTATACTTACACCAGCACAACATATGAATACAATAATGAATGATTCAAGAACTCCTGCTGTTCCCACAATCCATGTCAGTCGCAGAAATAGAATAACTCCCAAAATATTTTGTAGACAGGGTAAATATACACCAATGAAAGTACCCATACGTGGAGCCTAAAAATCAGATAACATGTAAAATTAAGATAATCTTTTTGAAAAACGACTATCAAAGGCCACAACACATTAAGTTTTTTTTTATTTCTCATGATGATTACATATACATTCTACTCATATGCTTTTATATTTTCTTTTGCTTTTTTCATTATCTTCTATTTTATCTGTTACGCTAGATGCTCTGGAATAGTGTATAGCATATAGTGTATATCCCAGAGAATCTAGATATCACACACTTTTATGTTCCTTCACGTTTGCTTTGTTGTTTTCATCATTTTCTGTGCTGTTAACTTAGCTGCTGTGATTCAATTTAACTCTTCCCTAAACATTTTTTAGCAAAACTGAAAATTACTGAACTCTTAGCAGAATCTTGATGTTAAGAACGTTTGTTTATGTGCATGCTACAATTTATACATGTTGTTTCTTTGAAACAACACAAATCTTCCTCACATAGTTCTTAGCTTGTGTGACTGTAATCTGACAAAAGAAAAGCATCAAAATTTCTAGGGTTCATTGATTGGGAACTAATATTGTTAATATTCAAGGCCATCACTATATCCAACTCATGGAAATGATGATGTATAGAGAATGGAGGGTGCATTTTGTACCTTAATTTCCTTCCGCTTGGCATCTTCATCTTCTTCATGCTCTACCACTCCCTGAGTAACATTGGTATAATTGGCTAATTTGTTAAGAAGAGATGATACCATGGGGTTGCTATCCATTTCTTCCTGTTGAAATTTTGAAAGATAGTAATAGGCAAGAGAATTTTAGCTCAAAACTAATTGCGTATTTAAAGATATTACATACAGCCAATTAAAAAATAACCACCAGCTAAGTTTTTTCAGCTTTTTTAAAAATAAACATTGCATGGCCCCAAAATACAGATTATTCAATTATTGAGCTTGAAAAATATCATCTCAGCCTCCTTTCTCCAGATGTGCTGAATTACAATTTGTGGTAAGCATGGAGATTATGCAGCAGGAAAAAAAATTGTAGATTTATAAGCACTTATGCCACACACACACACACACACACACACACACACACACACACACACACTATTAGACGACAGCATAAGGCATTGCCTTACGGTTATGGAACTACAGTACCAATCTTTTGCAGCAGCATTTATAGGAAACCATAATTTTAGGTAGACTTTGGGGACTGCATCACAAAAAGTAAATTTTTGTATTCCAACTGACTAAGGAAACCACTTTTTGTTTTGATTAATGTATGTAACACAGATATAATAAAAGAAATATAAATTTTATAATATTAGAAAGTAATGTTTCACTGTGATTTTTTTGTGGCTATTATTTTGGATAGTCAAGAACATTAGGAAATGGGGCAATGAAGTGTCATGCAGGTGAGTGAGAATACTTAACCTTTTTAAAAAAATTGTCAGCTGTCAAATGTGTATTTAGACATTAATTTAGGCTAACTGTGAAGCACTTATTTGCTAGTGGGAAATCATAGGTTAGCAAGTAATGTTCCTTATTTCTTCTGACAGAGAGATTATGTTCTTTACAGCCCAGTGGAAAACAAAGCTTTTCAAAGAGGTCTATTACTCTTTTCTTTTATTGCGTGAAAAGAGAATAGAATTGTTGGAATAGGTAAATAATTGTGGTGTTTGGTTCCATTATTTTTAAGTTTTAATAAAAAATAAAATGCAGGATGTGAACATTTCTCACTTTTCTTTCTGTCAGCTAGAAGTCTTAGAGAAGGTTGTCTGGATCAGGGGTTGCCAACCTTTTGGATCTCAGGGACCACCAAACTCATAATTTTAAATCCCGCAGACCAGAGACCCTGGGAAAATCCCCAAAAAAGTCTGCAGGAAAATTCCCCACTCCATTTTCCTACTGATCGATCATTATTTATTTGGGATCGCAGGATACCATCTCCAGCTCCATTCTCAGTGGGTGGGAAAGAGACTTTTGGCTTCATGCAAGGAAAGCAACAGAAGCAGCAGAATTCTTTCTTTCTCTCCCCCAAATTCCACCAGAAATGAGTCTTTGTGAGCCTAAGCGCATCGGTGCAGCCTATTGGAGCAGGATGCCTTGCAGGGTCCCAAAGACTCATTTCTGGCAGAGTTTGGGGGAGAGAAAGAAAGACTTTTGCTGCTTTCCTTGTATGCAGCCAAAAGCACAAGAAGAAAGAAGTGAAAAGAAGCAGCCCGGTAGCCAGGTCAGGCACATGGAGCAAGTGGGGCAAGTTCCCCCCACTTCTCCCCCTCCCCTTACTACCTCATTCACAATGCAAGCAACGCAAGCCTTGTATTCCTGCGGGCAGCGCAGCCTTGTGTTCCCGTGCAGCCTGGATTAATTCCTTTGGGGGGTGCCATTTCTCTGCGGACCACCAAAATTTTCTCGCAGAGCACCAGTGGTCCCTGGCCCACTGGTTGGTGACCACTGATCTGGATCATTGGTGATTTTATGATGCACAGAATAAGTAAGGTGACCAGGAAGTGGCTGACTCAATCATCTGTGTTATGCAAATTAATGGATTTTAAACAAATAACTAGCACACTTAAAATGTACTAGTAGTAACAAAGATTTGTTGAAATTAATAATATTACCTCAAAGAGTGCCATATTTTTTCCTTCATAGAGTCTTCCTCTCTCCAAACTTGAATTATTGATGAATGGGCTACTTTCCCGTGGGACCCCATCACCTAACAAGGGAAAACAAAGGCACTTAGAAGCAATTAAATCACACATTTTTAATGACAAATTCAAGAATAACATGTTTTTTCCCCATTCCTGCAGGTAAGATGTCTAGCGATGACGATCTGTAAATACAGACAGATATTTCACTTTATAAAAGAACAGACCCAAAGGAGGATGCTGGGATAATTCTGCTTAGACAAACAACTGTCAGGCTATGGAGAACTATAGGGTCCATCAGCCACTGAATGAAATAATTAGAGGACTTGAGGCTGGGTTTTTCACAAAGAAGGTAGATTTTTATGTTGGGGTCTTAACTGGTTAAATTACAGAGTTACACAGATTTAATAGTGATATGCATGTCCTGGAAGTGATGCATTTTAAAATATTTTTTTATTTCATTTTGTATTTTTGGACTAATCAACTCAGATATTTAAAGATACAGAGCAAGTTATAAGAAAGTACATGTAAAATAAGTACAGTAAGCAATTATTAAAACCTAACTCCATGTTCTATTATTTTTCACTCTTTTACCAGCTCAATTGCAGAATGCACAATTAATTCCTGCTTTTTTTCTATATTAGGAATCCTGAGATTCAGAGTATTTTATGTGCCTTCCAATTGGCGGGATATTGGCTTTCAAAGCAGACTCTAAATTAGAGCTCTGGCCTTCCATGGAATAACCTAAGACTGCTTGTTAATATTTGGCTACACTGGAAGCATAATCTAAATCAGGGGTCCCCAACTCCTGGGGACGCAGCCCAGTACCGGGCCATGGCCTGTTTGAAACTGGGCCGTGGGAGAAATGGGCAAGCACATGTGTGAAGCTCCAGTCACACAAGTGGCAGGCAAGGAATGAATGGAGCTTCACGCGCAAGCACAAGCACCCCCCACTTGTGCACAAAATTCCATTCATACGAGTGAAGGGCGCAGTGCCGCTTACACAAATGGAGCTGTGCTCTCACACAACTGCCACTCACACATCCCCTTTCCTGCAGCAGGCCGGGCCACCAAGCTGGAAAGGCTGAGGACGACCATTGATCTAAATACTGCATATGACACAGAGGCCACCATGGCTGGTAACTTAATTATACATTCCATTTATGTAAAAACTCTCATGCAAATCAGACTTTCAACCTGAATCGTTAAAAAAAAAAAACAGAATAGAAGGAAGCAATTATCTACCTTTAATTTACAGCTATTGCAGAAAGAAAACCCTTGTGTATTTAGACATTAATTTAGGCTAACTGCGAAGCAACAAAAACACTTCAAATGTTTACCTGTTCATGTCATGAGTCATTGCAATGAAGATTTGAAAGCATTATTAAGCTATATGTTTAGAATTTAAAAATAGGCAAAACAAATCCTGTATTTGTTCTGTTGCAGTGTACAGATTATTGAATAATATATACTCTTTTCAAAACAATGGTGTTCTCATCACTATCCCCCCCTCCCCCCCCAAAAAAACCCTCTACCAAATACATTGCAACACATCCACCAATTAGCGGGGTGAATGTTAATTGGAACACCAAACTGGGTTTGTTCTCTAATAATTATTTTTCTCTCACCCAAAGTGGTTTACAAAACATGACACTGATGACTTTTGATAGAAAACAGTTCCTTTTTATACAGCTTTAACCTTTAGTACAGCATTTCATATTTGCTGTATTCAAGTCAACATTCTAGCCCTTAATATTTAATAGGCAGAAGGGTATGAGATGGAAATAGCCTGATACCTTTCTTTCTTGGAACACCACTTTTATTATCTGAAAATTCAGCTTAAGTTCTGTCCTACCTCTTCTCCTATTGTATCATTTCTCACTGTGTAGCATTTGGCATCTTTTTAATTTCCAAATGCTGTGGAACAAGAGAAGCAAGTTGCTCCAACAAATGTGTGACCAGCCTGAAATGTTTAATGTTTCCCTCAGGTTCCACTATCATGAAAAATGGAGTGCTTATTTTTACTGAAGGGTCTCTGCTTCTATGGCAATGCTCGAGTCCTATGCCTGTCCATCTGAAAACGGAATCGTTATGACATATACTTCTCACTTACATTGTACTTAATATTATTGCTATGAATTTATCATCATTTTGAAGACTACTTCACCACAGATAGATGGTAAGAATATAGAGATGTGGTCTTGCAAAGGTGGCAAAATCTCCTTACAGATCCTTCTTCCCAAATGACTGGGGATCAACAGTGCAATTCTGACAACCCCTTAAATTGCTTCTCCAACTTCTATATCAAATCCAGAAAATATTTTTACTACCCACTTTATATTTAAATTTTGTTGCCGTTTTAGCACCATGCATGAAAGCATTGCATACAATACTTTATTGTGTTAATATTAGCTTCCTGAAAATGCTAAATATGATTGTGAATTGTGAAAATTGATGGGAAGAGCCAATTTGAATGAATTAGCAATGAACTGTTTAATTTTTTTGTAACAGAAAAAAATGCAAGCTCCTTTCTTACAAATAAATGTTTCCAACTTCCTGATCTATTAACAGCTGGACTAGGCATCATAAAATACAGTACCAACAGCACAGACACTATTGACCTCCAGTTCTAGCAAGCCTTATCCCTGAGAAGCCTATAAATCTTATTTCAGAAATCCTCAGCATTACAAGTCCTCAGAAAAGGAAATCCTCATTAGCCCATCTGTATTGGTGCTGCAAGATAAAGAACTTTTCTAAAGATAGCACTTACTACATACAGCATGTGCAAAAGTAAACTGTACTGGAAATTAGATTTCTATATTAAACTAAAAACCTCTAACCGGCTTGGTAATCAAGAAATACTGCTTTTTATACCCAGCTCCCCATCACACTGATTAATAAAACAACAATACTGCACAAGCATTTGAGGGTGAAATTTAAATAAGGCCAATAACATTTGCTCTTGGTATAAAATTGTGAACATCCTTCAGGCTTTGTGCTAAAGCCGTAAAAGAAATTTGTACAAAGGAGCATAAAAGATCACAGAAGCTACATCAAAGGAATTCTAAATTAAATATTATTAGCTAAATAACATTTAGCCATGAAAGAAAAAAAGAAACAGAATGATAATGCAGTAGAGTGATCAGCAACTAACCTTAAAATGGGAAGCTACAAACATTGCTCATTTGAAAGCCAAATAAGGATATTCTTTGGGAAATGCAGGAGCCAATGTCTCTTAGAAATTCGCAAAAATAATCAGGGATCAGAAATTACAATGTAATATACAGGTAGCCCTCAACTTATGACCACGATTGAACCCCAAATTTCTGTTTCTAAGCGAGACAAGTGACTTTTGCCCCATTTTATGACCTTTCTTGCCACAGTTAGGTGAATCACAGATGTTAAGTTAGTAACATTATTGTTAAGTGACCCATTGACTTTGCTTGCTATGAGACTACACTCGTCATAAATATGAGTAGGCTGTCAAGTGTCTGAATTTTGATCAGGTGACCATGAAGATGCTGCAACCATCGTAAGTGCGAAAACCAATCATAAGTCACTTTTTTCAATGCCGTTGTAACTGAACAGTCACTAAATGAACTGTTTTGTAACTCAAACTCTACCTATACATGTCACAAGTTTTACTGTTATATATAAATAAATGAATGCAAGACAGTGCTGAGACAGCAACTTGAACCTGGAAGAACAGAGAATGTGAACCTGTTTCTGACAAAGGAAAAAAACAGCCATATGAAGTAAGATATTAAATATAGCTCAGCACCAGCAACTTTTCCTCCATGCAATAAGATGTTCCAGTGCAATAAGTACAGAGGGAAAATCTCGTTGTTTAAACTTCAGAAAATAATCATAAATTATTGTGATCACAGTACTGGAACTATAATTATAAAGAAGAAAAAACACTATTGATAGAAGGGCACAAAGACTCCAGAAGGTTAAAGGGTTATGGCATAGCAGTTTTAAGCATGTCTGGATTTGCTCCATATCCGGATGGAAATTTACTGAAGTTGTTCTGAGTTTCACCATATTTAATTACAGAGGGATACTGAATTCAAATATTGAGACAAAGGTGAATAATGAGTAGGAAAATGGTCCATTCGTTAAGAGCATGAACAGAGGTAGCAAATACATCTGGCAAAGAGAAGGAAAAAAACAGCAAGTTCCTTAACCAGAGTACTAGATAGTTTCAGAAACGCCTTGTGTACAGAGAAGAGCTGATTCATAAGACAGGAGATCTTAACAAAAAACAAAGGGTTGGCAAAACAATTATATTTAATTAGATAAATTAATGAGGGCCTTCAACACCTTTGAACAATATGTGGTGCTATAAATGATTCCCAACATAAATTGCACCATTTCATTAGGGGATGATAGACTTAAGAGATACATTATTAACAAACTTATTCAAGATGTCTCTCAACCACCTTGTTAAGTTTACACTTAAATGCAGCCGCTATATACACCCAACGATCCAATCTGGTGAATTTTCTTATAAGTCTTATAACTTACCCACAAGGTTAATTTTCCTGGGAAAGGAGGAGGCAGAGGTATTATGTACTGTACATTCACAGTGTGTGTGTAAAATCATCTGTCCCAAAACCAGATTGGGTATTGCACAAATTGCACAATCCTATCCTAGTCGGAATTGATAATGACATCTAATCACATATTTGCTTTTTTGTCATTCTAGTGATATACATTCTTTTTTTCTTTTCCAACTAACTCTACAATTATTAAATATGTTGCAGCACTTTGGAGATACATGAAGAACAAAGCATATCTGAAATACATTAGAGAGGGAAAAGGGGAAACAGCTCAGTGTTGAAAGAGAAATCTATTCACATAAAGTTCAATATAACTTATTAAACTCATAGGCAGATATCAGATCTATTTTCATCACAAAGCCCTTTTCCTTGACAACCCTAATAGGACAAATTGTTTCACAACAAATTAGCATTCCTCTCCCCCAAATTTAAGGAACTTTTGCATACTTTTGATTCTTTATCAAACCTATTTAGTGCCCTATTTAACTGATTGATGTCATTTTTCAAGATTTTGTTTCTGGGAGCTTTAGATAATACCATACAAATATACAGTAATCCAGAACAAAAAGGACACAGACCTCCGATACAACATCTTCCAACTTCCAAATGGATGCCTACTCAGCTTTATCAAAAAGTGCTTTACAAGTCACTACAGCATAACACAAGTTATAAAAAGATAAAAATACCAGTCAAAAACACATCAGAAACAACCAACGAAGTATTACAACCATAGCAGACAAACCAACTAAAGCTTTCCAAACCTCTTAAGTAAACCAAAAGATCCAGTAGCTCAAGAAAAAACAGAAATCTACAGCACACTGTGTAAGGACTGTAACAGCCCCCGTGTACATTCATGAACACCAATTTGAAGGCAGAAGACACAATATAAACTCCCTAATCTCTCAACATATGGATAGACTCAATATCAGTTATACCTAAAAAGGTAAAGGCTCCCCCGCACATGCGTGCTAGTCGTTTCTGTCTCTAGAGGGCGGTGCTCATCTCTGTTTCTAAGCCAAAGAGCCAGCACTGTCCAAAGATGTCTCTGTGGCCCTGTGGCTGGCATGACTAAACGCCGAAGGTTCATGAGCGCTGTTACCTTCCCACCAAAGTGGTCCCTATTTTTCTACTTGCATTTTTTTACATGCTTTCGAACTGCTAGGTTGGTAGAAGCTGGGACAAGTAACGGGAGCTCACTCTGTTATGCAGCGCTAGGGATTCAAACCACTGAACTGCCGACCTTCTGATCGACAAGCCACTGAGCCACCGCATCTTTATACCTAGACCAAGCTAAATCCAAAAAATTCTAGAGAATTCCTGGAAGCTTGGAATTCAGACAAATCAGGCATCAACAGGCACATAGAAATAAATTATATTTTCACAGCATTCAAAACAGACAATAAAAAAGCTAAGAAAAGAACAAGAAGACCAAAACACATCCTCTCCAACAGCCAATATTCAGAAAAGGAAGGAAAAGGAAGGGTTAACATCAAACAACCAAGCAGAAAATAATACCCTAATCAAGAAACTACCAAGAAGAAAATCACACCTATACCTAAACTGCCAGGGCAAGCTACTGTGTACTGTGCAACCAGGGAGCAACCCAGCCCACCACCCCCATGAACTAACACTGATGTTACCGAGTTGGATAATGAAACTTCTGTAAGCAAACAACTGAGCACAAAAAACACCAAGAACACCATAGTTCAAACTTGAGCTTTATACAGTATATTCTCTTCTACTGGAGTATTACACTTGATTCCCCACAATTGGAAGCATTATGTTAACATCAGAAGAAAGAGCAAAAATTTCCAGCTTTGCAGTGTGATTTTTAAAAGAACAAAATTTTATTTAATGCACTTGCTTCTCTCACATCAATAACCTGAGATTAGCTTCTTGTTCCAGCATATGCATCACACAGCAAACTATATGAAAAGGAAAGGATCAATTTTTCTTATATTCAAGTAATTTTCTATACTAACAAGGGACTATCTGTGAATATCATGAACAGTAAGCTAGATATAATTTATTTTCAGTATGCTGAAGGGGTTATGGTAGATGATATCTAATTTGGTTGATTTATACATTTTATAATTTTATTTGCCTTAGCCCCACTTTGGATGTAGGGTTACTTCAAATGCTCATTATGCATTTAACTGTTGCGAAATGTAAAATGTCTGGAAAATGAAGCAGGTATAAATTTGATAAATAAAAAAATTACAATATGATTGATTTAATGGAAAAACATCAGATACTTTAATCTAACTAAATATATAAAGAATCAAAAGAAAAAAATTGGGACAGCTAAGTCAAAAAGCATAAAAATATTCACACACACACACACCACACACACACACACACACACACACACACACACACACACAAATGAGACAAATTTAAAACTGTTTCAGGTATGGATTTGGGATTCCAAAAATTTCCATTGTCCATCTGCCATATCTGGAAGTAATGTATGCTGAGGAATGTTTTTTTAATCATTTTTATTGATGATGACCTTTTCTTTAAAAAGAGAAAGTGAAAAAGAAAAAATTATGCAAAGATATAATTTCAGTAAGTGGACAAAGAAGTTACAAACACTGTACTTTTAGTGCTCAGCATTAAAATAAACACATACACAGAATACATTGTTTTTAATAATAAGGAAATTGATTTTAAAGATTTTTTTAGAATCTCTGAGCTGTGTCAACATTTCTACCATTTTGTTATTTCAACATATCAATTTTTAAAAGGGAGGGAAAAATACTACTATATTCTATAGATAATTATTTAGTTTATAAGTTCTCCTTTGCTCTAATTCAGCTAATATACCATATGTTTTAAATTTTTAAATGATTATGTAGTTCTGTTTACATGGCTGAGGAAGCGCTGACTGGCCTAGGTGACAGATCCCTTCTTCAATACCTCCAGATGACTAAAAGCCACGACAATGTGAGTCTTCAGGGTCACCTGGGGTGGAATGAAGATGCCCCTAAATGCTGGCACTTATTGGTTGACTTGTTTACCTGTTTAAATTTTGGTCTTATTTGTAATGTCTTGATAGTTGTATTTTTATTATTGGCAGTGACCCACTTTTTGTACAATTCTTAGATAATTAATGAAACAAAACATGAAAATACTGCATTTATAAAGTACTAAAAGATACTAAAGAAATGTTAAGAGACAATAAACAATTAGCAAATTACCACTACCTCAAATGCAAAAATAAGAAAAGACTAAATATTGTTACTTAGCAACAATAAACCAAAATAAAAAGAATTACACACAGAATTAAAATCAGACCCTGAGGTTCTATGAGATACTAAACAAAAGAAATAATAGTTCTAAGTTGTCTACAGTTTTCAGCAATGGCACAGAAAATTAAATGAATAAAATGAAGAAACTCCAGAAATTTAAACTTCATCCCCCAAATAACACCATTGAATCATCTTCCTTTAAGTCATACTCTTCCCTTTCCACAACATCTACTCAACTCACTTGGCTGAAATTTATCTGAAATGGTCTCTAAGTCGGGCAATAATACCGACATTTCATCACACATTATGTCTCAAATTAATATTGGTCAAAGTCTTAAACAATGGCTGTTATTATTAAACTTGAATTAATATAGCTCAAAAAACACTACATATATAGTATTTCCAAGCATCCTGGTGGTGCACTTCAACTATTCCTAACAATCTATTGTTCAAATGAAAATCAAAAATCAGCTGGGGCTTTCCCAGCAGACAAGAATTGTTATTTTCAATTCCTGCCCCTTTTCTGAATATCAAGATCTATCACACTACATGCAGAGCAAGGTACTAAACAAATCAGATCAGTTTCTTACTAAGGCCTGATGGAATAAACATCTAATAGTACAACTGTTATATACTTCTGTATGCATATAAAACACAAAAACAGTAACCATAATAGAGCTTAAAAATTAAAAATGAAACAATAATGTAAGTTCCAAACTTAATTAATAGTGCAGTATATTATACAAAAATAGGGATATAACCCTAGAGGCAAAGTCCTATACACATATACTACACACATCTACTACTGTTCACCCAGTAACCAATTAACGCTTTATTAAGTATAAAGTATATAGAGGTGGGGAGAGTGAGGAGAAATATTTTTACAGATAATTTACTTGGTAATTTCTCAGCAGCAACGACTTGGGAGCATGATTATATGGCAGGTTATCAACCCTTTAATTTTTTTGAGTTTTTTGTGTCTAAATAGTGTGAGATAATTCAGTAAGCTTTCCCTCCTATTTTTTAACAACAATCAGCTCTTCAAGGTAGACCAGACAAGGAAACCCAAGGTATGAATTAGGCGTTTTATCTGAGAATACCCTTTCTGTCTATGCTGCTAGAGAGCCCAGGAGGTGTAGGACTCCTGATGACATCATCAAGCTGAGTCCATCGAGTATTAAACTAGCAGCCTGTGGGAGAAACCCCCCAGCTTTGGTGAAGATACTTGACAGACTTTAGTGAGTGTCTCTGAAAGCCAAAACAGAATCGTGAACCATAACATACCTCACCACAATCTAGACGCAACAAGGGAGGGGCTGGGCTCTCTAGCAACATAGATAGAAAGGGCGTTCTCAGGTAAATTTACCAATGCCCATTCTCCTCCATGCTGCTGCGAGAGCCCAGGATGGGACATACCAAAGCCTTCATGTCCTCGGCAGGGTCCTCGTCCAGTCTCTCTCTCCGAAGTAGGCACAACTCGCTGAAGAACCCATCTGCCAAAAGCCACACTTTTGGAGGCGTAGGAATCCAGGCAGTAGTGTCTGATGAACAGAGACGGGGATGTAGCCACTCTGCAAATCTCCTCAAGGGGTGCCTGGGTGGCCCAGGCAGCCAAAGTTGCAGCACTTCTAGAGGAGTGTGCTGTCAAGCCGTGTGGTACTGGCAGAGCTTTGGCTTTGTAGGCCTGTGCAATGCAAGCCCTGATCCACCTGCTTAAGGTGGCAGGAGAGGCCTTGTTCCCCCAGTGGGAAGGGGAAAAGGATACAAACATAGCCTCTGTCTTCCTAAAAGTTGAAGTGTGCTTGATATAAATTCTAAGAGCCCATCTAACATCTAAGGTGTGCCACTTGCGCTCTAAGGCGTGGTGTGGACGGGAACAAAAATCAGGAACTACTGTGCCTTGGGATCTGTGGAATACAGAATTTATTTTGGGTACAAAGGTAGGGTCTAAACGAAGAACTACTCTATTGTCGTGAAAAGTGCAGAGATCCTGCCGTATAGATAGAGCAGCCAACTCTTGAAACCCTTCTAGCTGAAGTGATGGCTATTAAGAAAACCACCTTGAAGGTCAAGAATTGACACCTTTCTGAGGGGTTCGAAGGGAGGTTCTGTTAGGGCCTGGAGGACCTTGTGAAGGTCCCAGGATGGGAATCTGTGAACCACAGGAGGGCGGAGATTGGAAGCCCCTTTTAAGAATCTCTGAACTGAAGGATGATGGGACAAGGAAGGAAAGGAATCCAAGGAGATGACTGAAGCAAGAGCTGCTACTTGACAGTGTAAAGTGTAAAGTGTTGGGAGCCAGACCTTTGTCAAGGCCATCCTGGAGGAAACAGAGGACTCCCACTACTGTAGGAGAGAGACCTTTCCTGTGACACCAATGACAAAAATCCCTCCAGGTGGCATTGTACATATGCGTTGTAGAAGATTTATGAGACGCCTGGATAATAAGGATGACCTGGTCTGGGAGATTGGCTTCTCTTAACAGTTGCCGCTCAAGCACCACATGGTCAATTTGAACCACTGGGGATCCAGGTGGAGCAGTGTCCCCTGATGTAGTGAGATCATGTGGTCTGGAATCTTCCAGGGAGTGGCTAAAGACAGGTTCATCAGATCTGCAAACCAGGGGCTCCTGGGCCAATGGGGGGCTAGGAGAATCAGCTCTGCCTGTTCCTCCAACATCTTCTGAATGACTGGCGGAATGATAGGAAGAGGGGGAAAGGTGTAGAGGAGACCTGTGGGCCATCTACTCCAAAGTGCATTGGTCCCCTCTGCTCCCTGACAAGGAAACCTGGTGAAAAATCTGTTTACTTGAGCGTTTCGGGGAGAGGCGAAGAGATCTACCTCTGGGGACTTGAACCTGAGAGAGAGTTCCCTGAAAATGGACTGGGGAAGGGACCATTCTGCGTGGTCGACTGGGCACCTGATCAGCCAATCGGCCTGGGAGTTGTCGACTCCCAAGATGTGGTCTGCTGTGATAGACAGCAGATGTCTCTCTGCCCACCTCCCCAACCTTTCGGCTTCCCTCATGAGGGCCCTGGACCTTGTGTCCCACTGCCGGTTGACATGCACCTTTGCAGCCATGTTGTCTGTCCATACTAGCACATGGGACTCCACTATCCTGTCCCTGAAATGTTTCAGGGCTAGATAAATGGCTCTGAGTTCTAGCCAGTTTATGGCCCCAGTCCTGTCTAACCGGGGCCAGATCCCTTGAGCCATGAGACCCTCCATGTGGGCTCCCAAACCCAGGAGACTTGCATCGGTGGTGATGATCAGTCTGTCCAGTTCCTTGAATGGGAGATCCTTCGAAAGGGCTGGGGAAAGCCACCACTTGAAGGAACGGTGGACCTCTGGAGAGAGCAGGACCTTGGCAGATGTGTGGCTGGTTCCTGCTCATTGAAAGGGGGCAGGAACCATTGTAGAGCTCAAGTGAGTATAGCCATGCCCACGGAACGATGCCTATATATGAGATCATTTTGCCCAAAAGTTTGGACAACAGCGCCAGGGAGACAGTGTGTTGATGTTGGACCTGTCGAATGATCTCGATAAGGTTCCGCCCTTGGGCTGGAGACGGAAAAACTTGGCACAGAGTTGTGTCGATGATGGCTCCCAGATGGAGCAATCCGGTTGTTGGGAAGAGATGGTTTTTCTTGGAGTTGATGGAAAAAACGTAGTACTGAAGGCAATGGAGAGTGGTTTGAAGATCTTGATGGGCAGAGTGGGTGGAGGACGACAGGATCAAGATATTGTCCAAGTAACATTGGAACCTCACTGGAACAGATCAGAGCGAAACCACCAATGCCGCCAGTAACTTTGTGAAGACTGTTGGGGCAGACGAGAGCCTGAAAAGAAGGGCCCGATACTGGAAGTGGGAATTCTGGTAACAGAAATGGAGAAACTGGCGATGATGAGGGCAGATGGGAATGTGGAGGCCTCCATTAGATCAATGGAAGAGAGATCACCCTCCCGAAAGCTCTCCAGAATAGAATGCAGAGTCTGCATTTTGAAGCGCCTATATGAGATAAACTCATTCAGAAATTTTAGGTCGAGAATGGCTCACCATCACCCGAGGTCTTAGGGACCACGAAAAGCCGAGAATAAAGCCCACGTCCACGTTGTAATTCAGGGACTGGTTGAATGGCCCTTATATCGACCAGGTGACTAATGGCCAATTCCATAAGTGCCCTTCGTGAACTGTCCCGGGAAACGGGGCAGAGTAGAAATTTTTCTGGGGGTGGTGATAGAAATTCTAATTGTAACCCTGACCTTACTGTATTGAGTACCCAGGCGTCTGTTGTTAACTCCTCCCATCTGGAAGCAAAGGAGGCCAAACGACCTCCAATGCGAGGGGAGAACGAGAGATTATTTAGAGCGACAGAAGGAGCGACCCCCTCCCCCACGAAAGGGCTGTTTACCCGCAGCTTGTCTGCCAGTAGCCTTATGGTGTTGATCTTGATGCTGAGAATACGCTCTCTGAGGTCTGGAGAAGTGAGAAGCATTTTTGGGCCTGAATGAGGGAGGCCGGTATGGGGTAGGACGGAAGTCTGCCCTCTTTCCTGTTGATGAAAGGACTTTCCTTTTGTCTTTTGTTTCAGCAACAAATGGGTCAAGGGCATCTCCCAACAGCTTCTCACTGGTACATGGGGCAGAAGCTAGTTTCCACTTCTGTTGAGGCTCCGCTTGCCAATTTTGTAGCCATATCAGTCTCCTAGCTGCCACTGATGATGCCATGGCCCTGGAAGAGAACTTGGCAGCATTGAGGGTGGCGTCCACTGAGAACTCTGCTGCTACAATGATCTTATTGAGGTCTTGATGCGACCTACAGTCTGATGGAGGTATGCGGCCTTAAAGTTGGAGTAGCCAGCAGATGGAAGACCTTGTAAAAAATGATGGCCCAAGCTGAGGCTTGATGGTTACGCTTCAGTGTTTGTTCAGAGCATTTGTCCTCTGCCTTTAGTACGTCCTCAGGCTCAATTGGAGTGCTTGAGGAGAAAGAGGCTATAACTGGGGCATCTACTGGGGGAACTGCCAGAGCTGTAGCTAAGGAAGGACCCACATTGTAGGACCGCCTACCTTGGGACGATGGGCGGGGGCCTGCAGTGGGGAAGGCAAATTGTTCTTTGACTAAGTCAAGAAAGATGAGGGGGAAAGGAAGGATCTCTGAATGAACAATGGGTTTGGAGAAGAGGGAATCCCCATGCCCCGATTGTACCACTTGAGGCTCAGGGGAAATTTCCTCCACTGACAACTGCGCTGTTACAAGTGCCTTGTGTAGGAGAGGTTTGAATAAAGCGGATTTGAATACAGAAGCCGAAGGAGGCTGATCAGGCCTCAGATCTTCCTCTTCCTCCGAGAGGTTGGGGTCCCAGATTTCTCCCTTTCAGATCAGAATTAGGGGAGGGGCTGTGCTCAGATGATTCCTTATACTCTCCCTGAGTGAGGTCCACTCCTTCTGCATAGGTAAGATGGGCCCTTTGTTCTACACGGCGAGGTAGTCCCCTTTGGGGAATCTGAGCTAGAGGAAAAGCTAGGAAGGAAGGCTGAGGTCTGTCTGAAGGCCTGAAGATGTGTTGAAGCCCTTCTCCCAGACCCTGTCTGATAGCTAAGGAGACTACTTCGTTTATGTCAGAAGATCTGCCACTCGATGGAGGACCCGGGGGACAAAGACCTGCTGCTGTTGGAGTAAAAGTGGCCTCTGGTCTTGATCGAGAGCTGCTTTGGGCCACGGATGGGATAGATGAAGAAGAAAGATACCAAGGAGTCTGGGTGAAGTTGGGACCTGACCTGCTCAAGTCTTGAGGTCCTGGTTGGATTTCAGGTCACTCTGGGGACCAGGATTGGAGGTGGCTAAGAGGAGCTGAGGTATCTTCCCTCTCCCGAGAAGTAGCTGGCTGAACAACTAGAGGACTGGCTGGTTGGGAAGCCTGTTGTAGTTGACCCCTCATTTGTTCAATAGTTTTGTTGAACTGCCTTTCTAAGGCTGCATGCCTTTGTTTCTCTGCCTTTAATTCAGCCTGGGATGTTTTCTTAGGGCCCAAAGCTTTGGCCCTAATCTTGGCCGCCACCTCCCTTTGAAAAGACTGGGAGCGTTGCCTCCTTCTCTTTCTTTTGCCAGCTTGGGGGCCTTGAGAGATCAGGCCTGAAGGCTCTGTGTGGACCTTGTCTTGATCCATAGTATGCATAAGCAGACACAAAGGTGCTGGAAGAGATCCTCATTATGTGTTATCTATGCAGTAGCCTGAATAGGAGCTTATGAATGGTAGAAGCTGGCCTTTGGGGGATGATGCCACCTAAAATGGCTGCTCACTACTTTCTTTAGAAGAAGTAGCTTTCAAAATGGCTGCTCACCACGTGCGGTTGAAGAAGCCTCCAGATTGGCCGCTTGCAAGAGCTACAGGCTTTGCAGGGGTTAAATCACTCCTTAGGCTGTAAACAGCCCCGAACGGCGAAATCAGCAATGAAGTGAAAACTGCGGTTTTAACGATCCGCTGAGAGGCGCTGTTATCGCTGATGCGATCTGTACGATTGTGGTGGCCGAAATCGCTGAGGGAAGGCTGTGGGGATCAAAGGTTGCTCCCTTGGATGAAGAAATGTTGAATCCTCGGCGTTGCAGGAGAGTGGAGCTCCACTCTCCTGAAGGCACAGCTGCACCGGTTCCCCGGGAGCTATGCCAATGATGAAGATAGCTTTTGCTTTTGCTAACTAAATTGCTTTCAGAGACACCAGCTTATGGTCATCGAAAGAAACTGAGTCAAAGCTGGGGGTTTCTCCCACAGGCTGCTACTTTTATACTAGACGGACTCAGCTTGATGATGTCATCACGAGGAGTCATACCCATCCTGGGTTCTCGCAACAGCATGGAGAATGTAAAGTTACAGCAACGTACACTTGCAAGCCTGAATATACTTCCTTTCCCCTTCCTTTTATCTTTGTGATAACTAGATAGGGTCAACATTTTCCTAAATTACATTTCTGCCTCAGACTCAAATTTCTTTTACATGACTACAGTTATGCTTCCTGGCTGAATTGAGTTCTACCCAACATTTTGAGATATGCCGGGCTAACTCCTCAGGGAAAGCTCGGATCTGAAAATGAAGTGGATTTTCAATGTTTTCCATCCTGGGGAACATGAAAATGATGCTTTGATTCTATAGATAAGAGAACCCACATTTTGGATGAGGCAGAAATCCACATATAATATTATAAACTAAGAATAGTTTCCAATTAGAAATAAATTTTCATCAGATTTACTTTGTACATAGTTATTCTTGGCACCAAAGCACACTTTGAGAGATTCTTTCTAGCATATAAAAGTATTGTAGATATTAGCACAGACAGTGCAAGATCAGCTAATTTGAAACAAGTATATATGCCTTGGTGAAAGTAAAAATCATTATCTTGAACAGTGATATTTCCTGAAGTATAAAATTTAACAGATTGGTTGTTCTCCAGGTCTGACAAGGAAAAACAACATCAGCTTCCTTATGTGATCTTAGAAAGCGGGTGCATATAACAGACTTAACTCAATAAAAACTTACCAATTTGAACTAATTCTTTAGCAGTAGAGAGTGCTAAAGTGAAAGACTGGATATGGTTCCAGATGCAATAGGTTTAATTTATTTTTCATAATTTGATTTGTATAATTATGACATGTGTTTGCCAGTCTGGTGTAGTGGTTAAAGCATCAGACTAAAAACTGGAAGACTGAGTTTTACTCACACCTTCAGCATGAAGCCAACTCAGTGATCTTGGGCCAATCACACCCTCCCAGCCCTAGGAAGGAGGCAATGGCAAATATAAATATATAGGTTGTACATGAGGACAATTAAATGTTGTGGCATTCCCGTTTTCTAAGTACAATCCATATCCTGACAGCATTGGACAATCAAAGTACTTTCTGTAATCAAAGAAGCACACACTAATTTTTGAATTTCTCAATTATCCAGCATAATGCCTTCTGTTCCTCAGCATCTTCTAAAGCCAGCTTCAATATCTAATATCTCCCTTTCCACACAGGTTTCTAATATGCATCCTCAATTATCTTAAGCATTATTTTGCTAGGAAGTGAAAGTAAGAATATGGTATTACGGCTTGCACACTCACTAATATCTTCTTTCTTTGGGATATGTATATAGATAGACCTGTTAGGCACTATGGTTTTAATACATTTAGATGACATAAGCTTTTGATGTTATAAGCTCTCACTAGCTTGAAAGCCTCCTCTTAAAAAGATGGAAAACAACTAAGACGAATGTGTGCAAAATTCACAGTATTTAAAACTTCATGAAAGCTTACCCAACTGTGCAATATATATGATGTTTTATAAATCTTATTAATACTATGACATTTACAAACATTGAATTAGAATAAATCCTGAAAGACACATCTCTGGTCTCAATAGTATATTGATCTTTAAAATCCTCTGAATCTGTGTATGTATTTGAATCCAAAGTTTTCTAGTTTTACATGTCCACCAAACATGATAAAATGTCCCTTCTTGTGTTCACATTTATAACATAAATCTGAAGTGTTTTTATATATTCTAGACAATTTCTCTGATAAAATATATCAATAATTCATCATTTATAAAAAAAAGCTTTTTAACATTATAACATAGTACAAATATTTTTTCGACCATATTTTTCCCATTGTTCTTTCTACATGTTATAACCAAAATTTTAAGTTTTATACATTCTTTCACTTGCTCTTGCTTCAAACTTTATTAAAAGTTTATACATTTCAGCAAATACTTATTCACTACACAATTCAGTTTCAAACTCGGTCTCACAATGTCCAAAACCATGAACTCTTTTGTTACTTTAAATCTTTCTAATAACAGTAAATAAAAAAAAGCAATTGATCAATATTCCTTTGGCACTAGAACTTCTCTTAATTTTCTTTTCATTCTCTTGACAAACCCTAGTATATCACAGTAATTCGGACATTTAGGTTCCCTATTATTTCTTTTCCATTAAATGCTTCTTGCACTGAGACTTAAATTTCTTCTTTCGTTTTCTTTTTATCTTTACAAGTTTTTTATCCACCCTTTTCTCAAAAGTTATCAATTATTATCAATTGATTTAGTCAATTTGAGATCAAGTGATTCAGCTAACTTACTAACCAGTTCCTCAGACATTTTCTGAATAATAACTGTGTAATTCGTCTCTGCAGTTTGCTCCAGCAATCCTTTTTTCCCCTCTACTATTTTTGCTGCTTTCTGGTAGTTAACATTATGATATAATAATCCAAAAATGAAAGTGTCTCAAACAAGGAAAAGAGAAAAGCAATCTGCCCCTTTTTTACAGTCAGCAAAACTGTCAGCATCTCCATCTTACAATCAGCGTTATAGTCAGCATCACAATCTGGCTCATATTACCATTATGTTTTGTTTTGTAAAATCGATCATCTGTACTCTTTAATAATAAACTAAAAATATTCCCACAAAGGTCCTGTTCATTTGTCTATCTTAATTCCAATATGTTCAAAAGTACCTGCATCAAAAAAAAATCTTTCAAAATAATTATCCCCTTTATCTGTTTTAAATTTTCTTATACCTACTCCTTGTTAAACTTTCTGCCAAAACTGTTTTAAGTTTGTAAAATGTTTTTCTTTTATAATCCAGAATCAATGTTGGCTCACCAAGTGAAATTTTCTTATCCTGCTGCTCAGGATCCTGCTGCTCTCTCTCTTTAGGTGTAAATTCGTTATATGAAATGAGGCTTGTATGGCCCTAATGTCCATATATAGGCTGCACTACAGCTGTGAACTTGATAGAAATCCCTTGACTCCCAGCTGCTGAACTCATGAGCTGACCACAAAAAATTCAGTTCCTGCAGTCTAGTCATAAGTAGCAGATATCCAGAGTAATAATCTCTTCTTTTCTGGAGAGACTGTTTCAGCCAGAATTCATTGTGAAACCACAGATCTCTGCTGCAATACTGTCGTCATTCCTTCAGGGATGTCTAATTCACCATGAATTCTCACTGGAAGTTTATTTATAACTTCCCCCCTTGATGCAATTTTTGTATTCTTATAATTTCTACTTGAACAAGAAGTGAACAATAATTGGATCTAGTATTAGCATTAGACATATGTTGCATACCCTAAACTACCAAAATGTCCTTTCTTATACTAAATAAATGCATAAGAAAGCAATAATGACAATCAAATTAAGAAATCTATCAACCCTATCTTAATAGTTCTGTGATATTAACTTCCTTACAAACTTTGGAAAGACAGATATTGAAGCTGAAACTCAAATACTTTGGTTACCAAATGAGAAGTGAAGACTCACTGGGAAAGACCAATATTGAGAAAGATTCAAGGCAAATGAAAAAGGGAAAGGCAGAGATGGTTGGATAGTGTCATTCATGTGATAAATGTGAATTTGGGCAAATTCTGAGAAAAGTAGTGGAGGAAGGAAGCCTGGCATGCTTTGGTCTATGGGGTCGCAAAGAGTTGGACATAACTTAGCAACCAAACAACAACAAATAGAGTTTGCTGTTGACGTATTTCACTATTCAAGATATAAGGACTGTGACTACATTCCTAATTTGGCTGAAGGAAACATTCCTGGGGGGATAATCCCCAATACTCTTTTCTCTATAGAAAATATTCATTGTGATAATGTTATTAGCTATGGTATTATTAGTTATGAAAAAGAATAGTAGATACCATGTAATCAACATTTTTTCCTCATTTTCATAGCCAAGAATTTACTCTCTCTCAGCCCAACCCACCTCACAAGGTGGTTGTTGTTGTGGGGAAAATAGGAGGAAGATAAGTTTGCTGCTTTGAGTTATTTGTAAAAATGATAAAGATGGGAAATAAATAAATAGCAGGGGAAATACCTGGGGAAATGGCATAAGATCCCTCCCCCCACCTGCCCCTGATTCAAATACCTGGCCAAATATGTTTTTGCCAAAATCAAAACGGTATTGGGAAATTTCATTTAAAATCTTTCACATCAACTTATCAGGGAAGCCACCATATGACTTTTGTATTGTCTCGAGTAAAACTTCCCATGTCTAAAATGAGAATAATAACTGAACTACCATATTTTTTATAAAAATGATTGAATTCATCATCGAATAGTCTACCTAGTTTCTGGAATTACTTTGTGAACAAAACTATGAAGATCAATTTTTAATTGGCAGCTCGTCTGTCCTGTTTCAATTATCTATTATCTTTTCTCATTAAACACAATTTCTCCTGTAGTTACTGATTGGAGTATGATGCCTTTATATCTTTTAAATTTATCCATTTAACTCTTATTTAGGCTTCAATATATACCCTAAAGTTATAACATTCAATATAATACATAACTTCCATTCGGATTCTGCTTGATACATTCTTAAAATACACACTATATTCTTAAAAATAAATAAATAAATGTATATAATTAAAACAACACATTCCATTCCAATTCAATTCTATCATTAATATTAATATTCATTAAAATCTTAACTTCTTTAACATTACTTTTCAATTAAATATCATACTTCTATGGGAACAATTATAAGCTTTCCATAATTAATTCCCCCCCTCTTCAATTATATTTTATAAAACATTAATTAAAATGTTCCCGTTCAATTTTCTAATTCAATTTTCTCATTTATTTTATTTCACTTATTTTATTAATAAACATTTCACTAAATTACACTATTTTATCCCTCATTTTAATCATATGTTGTTTACAATTTTCTAAAGTTATTTCTATTAGTAATATAACAATACAATCTTATGTACCTTTACAGAATCCCTTTTTCAGTTAGATTTTCACCCATTATCTCTAAATAGGTCCTGTTTCTCTATATCTTGTTCCGGTCCTTTGTAACTTCTTTTCCTTTCCTTCTTCTCTCTCCCCCTTTTACCCCCTTGTCTTTCTACCTCTATTTCTCTCTTCTGTATTCCCCTTTTCTGTTGCTTTCCAGTATTATACTTATTTTTTGAATTATTTTTCTTTTCTTTGGTTGTTTTTTTAAGTCTTAAATTCTCCATTCTCTTTCACCCCTTTCCTTTTTCTTCCCCACATAAAATTACTTGTTCATTAAAGATGGCTTCTTCTTTGTCCCAGTCTTCTTGTTCTGTAGATGTTTCTTGTTGTTTCTCATAGTTCCAAATCTCCATTTCTAAGAATTGAAAAACGAAGCCAAAAGAACCCTTCCCTTCTTGTGCATCTTCTTTGTACTTTTTAAGTTCCATTTTCAATTCATCCAGTAGTGCCATTGTATAAATTTTTAAACAACCACCCAATTAATTTTAGTCATTCAAATGTAATAACCAAGAATCCAAAGATCACCAGATAATCCATATACACGCAGGCTGTTTCTTTTTGCTCTTTTTTTCCCACTTTTTCTTCCTGGGTTTACTGTTTAGTTATAAAGTTTCAGTTATAATGTATCTTTTAGAAGTCTTATTGAAGTTTTACTGTAGATTCTTTTTAATTCCAGGCAGTCTCCTCCCTCTTCCAGATCCTGCCCTTATTCTTTTTCTCTCCCTTCCTGCTTATGAATTTTTTTTAAAGTGTTCAGAAATCTTTATTATCCCTTTGACATTTTGTTTTATTTTCATCTTAATTGCCTATTGATGTCAAAGCGGATTTTTCTGATTTCTTATTTAAGTCTCTTAGTTGTCAGTATAGGGAAGGAGAGATAAGAAAAAAAACCCAAACCTTTCCCTTTTCACTTTCCTTCGCTGCTTCTGACTCTTCTTTGGCAGCAATGTTATTTTTTTGTAAGTTTAAATTCCAGGGTACCTTAGTTGTTGCTTTTACAATTTAACCCAGTCAGCCAAAACTTTCACTTCCTATCTTCCTCCTGCACATTCTTTTCTGGTCGAGTTCTTCTTTGTGGTGGCCATTTCTGACCACCGCTGCAACCGCCTTCGGGAAAGGAAGTAATGGCCAACTGAGGAGGAGAGATGTGGCTCTCCTCAACCCTGCTGGCAGTCTCCCCCCTCTTCACCACCTCTACGGGGTGGCTTAGCCCCGAAACCAGCCGGCTCGGGGCACTCCAGCAGCAAGCCCTGACCGAAACCGCGCACGATCACAGATTTCTGTCTGTCTCCGAAGAAACTTCAAACCGGAAGCCTTTAATTGGCAGCTCTTGCTCAGCTTGTAATCTTTATGCTATTGTTTTTACTCAGGCAAACCATTTCCCAGTTGTTTCCTCAGTGTAACACCAATAGTTTATATCTGTCTTTCTCACTTGTGCTGTTTCTACAAATGTAGCTGTTATTACATGAATGATAGTTATGCCAGCTATCCTACTAGATTCACTCTAAGAACAATACCACAGATTAGTTGTTAGCTTGCCTGTCCTGACAGTTGCTATTCAAACAGTTCTGAATATCTTACATTCTTCAGAGAACAATCACACCTCCCATAATCAACTACAGTGGTGCACTTCTTATTTGGCATAACCAGCATAAACAGAGCAAGGATCAGACATATTTTATTAACGAAACAATTTTACTTTACTTGTTCCAAAAATGATTTTTTTTCATTGAACTTTTCTGATATTCCATTAAATATTACATTGTGCAGCACTGAATATAACTGGGAGATCTTATTGAAGCAGCAGCTTTGCTATGGATATGAAGAGTGGCCTCAAATTCCTTTCTCATCCTAATCCATTATTGGCAAATATATGGGCAGTGATCATGTGCCTCAAAAGATAGTAGAAAAAATATAATTGACAAACACTTTGAAATTTTTATGGATTAAAAGCACTTTTTTCAAAGTGTTTGTCAATTTTATTTTTATAATAATAATAAACAGATTTATTTCTCCTTATTTCTGATCATACACTATTCAACACCAATGCATCCACTGAAATCTAATTAACTCGAATACTTTATACTGTGATGTGTATTGATAACACACATCACTGTACTTTAAAAACCAATAATTTTATTTTTTTCCTGCTCATTAACTCCAGAATACATCAGGCCAAAGGCTCTCAAAACTTTCTTGGTTGAAGGCATCCTTAGTTGCTTCAGTAATTTTTTTCAAGGAGCATTAGGCCGAAAGTGTGAACTACCTTAAGCAGTTTGTGTGGTATCTGATAGATGTGGAGTGTTTCCCTTGACATTTTAAAATATTTTGTGGCACCCCCTGTGAGTTTGGTGGAACACCCCAAGGTATCATGACATATAGGGTGAAGCTCTAAAACAACAAACACCCTGCTTTTTATAAGCAGAACTTCAATTCAAAATTCACTACTAACCTAATAAAAAAATCATATAAAAATAATTGCAACATATAATTGTTACGATGAAAATATTCTGGAGAATCAACTAAAGATTCAATACACACTGAAATAATATGCACATAAATACTTTCTTTAGACTTCTGTTTTTAATGGGCAGGAATGTATTTTAATAATTCATCATACATTTGAAATGAAAAGTATTTATTTTCCAAATGTGAAGCAATACTAAAAAAGAGTACTTTTAATTTCAATTAACATTACGTTAATGCTAGGTTTCTATGCTAACCAGAAGCTGCTAGTTAAACCAATCCAGATTTTCCAGGGTGTTAGATAATTATTCAAAAATAAAACCAAAGAATCATACAGGCAAATCACATACTCTACTATCAAGTTACATGTTGCGCTTCCCTTGAGATATCTTACCACAGCACAATAGAACTATAGGCTTAATACTGAAATTTAGCCTAACATCATGGAACAGTTAAGAATTATATCATTAAAAACATGAATAAAATGTAAGATTACAAACTTTAAGGAATTTTCTTGGGTTTCAGGAGATGAAAAATCTGTACTTTAGTTATTAACTGAATATGAACATCTCTAATAAGAAAATAGAATTTTATGAAACAACAATAACAGAACTTTTGCAACCTGACCCAGTACTTCCCAGACACATGGTATTTTGTATGCTTATGGAGCCCTCCAACAAAGCTTCTAAAGAAGAAGGTTGTCAGTCAGAAAGGAAAGCAAAGAAAAAAGAAACTGTAATTGATTTTAACCACAACATTTTGCTTTTCTCCATTTGAACTAATTTTTTATTACCAGTGATCAAAGCAATCAAATATAATTCAACTATGACTCTCCTAAGCACAGTGCCTTGCTTCCATTTATGAAATCCAAAGATATCTATTTTACTTAATCCAAAACATTATAAATGCATATTTAATTATCAGTAAATATGGGCTTGTTTACCGACACTATAAAAATTCTGAAAAAAGCACATTATGCCTTGAGTAACCGAGGACTATGACATTATATATTTTAGGAACATGTTTTCATAATATGTTGCCATGAAATTCCAACTCAATATAACAAATTAAACTTGATAAAGAAAATGCACCTTCTGAATAAGTGTATATGATTTCAGCAAACTTTTCACTAAAAAAGGAACAATTAGATTAGAAAAGACTTTACTTTTTTTCTTTCTCTCTCTTTCTCTTCCTCGCTCTCTTTCTCTATCTCCCCCTCCTTCCCTCTCTTCTCTCTCTCTCTTAAAAAGCAAGACTCACCTGAATTTGGGGCACCTCCTTCTTCATAATCTTTTACATTCATAACCAGAAAGGTAACACTCCAAAGGTTAAAAAGCGAAAGAGCAGAAAGCTGACAGTTGCACTCTCGTTTTGTACAAGACCTCAAATCCTGCCTCTCAATAGTGCTGGATTAATTCTGAAGCAAGTTATCAGAGCTTCATGCAGTTTAAAGTATGCATGTGACCCAAAGCCAAGCTGCAGTGCAGTGTCAATTCTCTCCAACAGATTAAATTGAGAGGATGCTCATCAGTGATAAAGCCAAAAACATAACAGTAAGGATAAAGCCTACATCTCTATCATCAAATGCTACCAGTTACACATAGGATGAACATGTTTACCACAGATGTCTCATTAAATAAACTATGCTCATTAGGCAAGCAATTCTTGTGCATATAAAGGCAGGAAATGTCAGATTATATAGACAGTGGGCAATTCATCTACCAGTAGCTTACACACTAAATTTTACTCCTAAATCCTCAAGTGTAATTGCATTATTTTTAATTTGAACTGCTGCAACAGTAACAGAGGAATTATAAAATATACTTTATACTTTATAAAATATTTACAGGTTGAGGTGAGATATTCTTAACAGAGAGTATTTTATTTAATTTATTTTTTATTTTATTTGGTTTGTCAATTGCTTCCAAGATAATAGGTATAAGTAAAAACATAGTTATGAATACATGGATACATATAAGAAAAATAACAAACAATAGGACAGGGACAGTAGGCACGTTGGTGCGCTTATACATGCTCCCTACAGACCTCTTAGGAAAGGGGTGAGGTCAATAGTAGAAAGTCTAAGGTTAAAGTTTTTGGGATTTGGGGTAGAAACCACAGAGTCAGGTAGAGTATTCCAGCCACTGACCACTCCGTTGTTGAAGTCTATTTCCTGCAATCAAGTTTGGTGCGATTAACCTTGAGTTTGTATCTATTGTGTGTTCTTGTGTTGTTATGGTTGAAGCTGAAGTATTCATTGACAGGTAGGACATTGCAATGTGTGATTTTACACAGCTCAAAAAAATAAAGGGAAGACTTAAACAACACAATGTAACCCCAAGTCAATCACACTTCTGTGAAATCAAACTGTCCACTTAGGTAGCAACACTGATTGACAATCAATTTCACATGCTGTTGTGCAAATGGAATAGACAACAGATGGAAAGCATAGGCAGTTAGCAAGACATCCCCAATAAAGGAGTGGTTCTGCAGGTGGTGACCACAGAACACTTCTCAGTTCCTGGCTCTTCGGCTTTGTAACACAGATGAGCATCGCCCGCTAGAGCTGGAAACGACTAGCACGTATGTGCGAGGGGAACCTTTACCTTTTTAAGACAGGGAAGCCATCTACGCTATCTTGAGTAAATAATTCCTCTTGGCCCAAATCAGCTAATTCTGCAACAAACCAATTGAAAATTAAAATACTTTGTCTCATCATGCATTAACTACATAAAACAAGCAAACCCTGCAACAATGAGGGACAAACATAAGGAACAACATTGTAAGCTGCCAAGAGACCTCAACTGCCAGTGGTATAAGTTTAAGATGTGAATAAAACTAAAATCTAAAGCTACCAGCGGTCAAAGGCCAGGTAGGCCATATGAAACATGTATACAATCACCTTTCAATATGCTAAATAAATAATTCCACAGAGAGTATGGTAAGCAGAGCAAGACTACAGTTCTGAAGACTGACATCTGAATGGTCTGATTATACACTTAACAGGTTTATTAAAGGGCCTAAATATGAAAATTCTGCAATAGCTACAAATTTTCTTTTGAAATATTGGCATGCAAATACCGTGTGTTGCAAGGACTTTTTGTATCTATATATCTATATATGTTTTCTTAAGTTTTTGTGGGTATTTATATGTATGGTATTCAGCTTTGTTCAGGTATTTTCCCATATCATTATAGTTGTGCTTTTAAAGTTGTAGCAACGTTTCTGCAGAATCTCATCTGCCATCATCAGGCTTCTGTATAGTGTTCGTCTGTGAGTCAGACTATCACAGCCCTGTTTTAAATTTGGGGCTAGCGTACTGCTGTGCCAGAATGGTTTTTTCTTCATCTGATTGGTTGGGAGTCTTGGTCTGTGTTTATTGGTCTTGGAGTTTGCTGTGTTCTGCTTGATTGGTATTTCTAATATCTTCTGTCTGTTTTGTAGCTTTTTTTTGTCTTGATTGGCTGGCAACATTGTGTTTCCTGTATTGGAGGCTTTTAGTGTGGCTTGGCTCCGAGTAAATGGACGGCCATCATTTATTAGGAAGCTAGGTTTCATCTGGGTGCCTGGTTGGGGTGTGTTTGAGCTGGAGGTATCAGGGGGGATCTGTTTGTGCCCAGGTGTTTGCCTGGCTTGTGGTGTGGAGATTTTTTTGTTTGAGAGTGCAGGCTTCCAGATAATTGACAGTCTGGTGAAGTCATTTCTTCTATTCATGCTTTCAGGTCTTTTTTCAATCTCTATGGCTTCTCTGATAATTCTGTAGCTGGGGTTTTCTATAGTGGTTAGGGTTTTGGTGCCATTGAAGTCGATGCTATGACCTGTAGCTTTCATGTGTTGGACTACTGAGGAAGTGTGTTCCAGCATTTTTGCTGCATTTTTGTGTTCATCCAGGCAGGTACTTCTATTGGTCTGTCCAACATATGTGGCAGGACATGATGCACAGCGGACTTCATATATGCCTTGGTTTTCCAGGTCAATTTTATCTTTGGGGTTTCTTAGGATAGCTGCTATTTTTCTGTCTGTTTTGAAGGCAGTCTTGATGTGATGCCTGTTTCCCCCTCCCTCCCTCTAGAGAGACCAACTATTACATTTAGGGTGACATAGCAGAATCCTGATAAGATGATTTTATATCCAAGTTATTCTTGGAAAGTCCCACTCATAAGGGTTAGGGTTCCAACAACTCTTTATCAATGTTACATTTCTGCATATTAGTAATTTTAGGGAGTCTCCTTAAGTCCACTGTTTTGAAACACTTGCACGGATGTCTGCACAGGAGGGGTGACAAGTGACAAACATGATGTAAAAACATAATGTAAACACTGCACCATTATTAATTCCATCAGATATGTATTAGCTAAGTTTATGTAGTTACATAATCATGTACGTAGTATCATTTTTACATAATTTCAGCTTTTTGCAGGAACCTATCCTTAGTTAAACTATATAGGGATTTGTGTGTTAAATGTTTAGCTACAAATGTGACTGAATAACCAATGCTGATTGCAAAGATTAACAGTGAAACAAATATGCCTTCTAGAAACTCATTATTTCCAATATTTGTCTGAAAACAGAGGATTCCATTGGAACTTAAGTGACTCCAAATACATACAGGAAAACTTAATTCTCAATAAAGAATTATGATTTAAATTATCCTTGTATTTCTATTCTATAAGACATGCTTGTGAAACCAAATGTCTCTGAGCCAAATAAATCCACAGCATTTTTCTAGCTAGTCATTCGTTGGCTTTTTCCCCTCAAGCACTATCTTTAAAAAGGCTTCTATTGAGTTTCTTCTATATTTCCATTGAGAAAATTTTTCTGAAAAGACAACATCTAGCAATTCTATTTTTATTTCAATAATTCATACGTGTTGGTAAACAGTGTTCATACAGAGATAGTATTTGTGGATCAGCTTCTCCAGATCCCAGAGTCTTCCAAAAAAAGAGCTTCAGTTTTTAGAATCTATAGCCCAGTGATGGCAAACCTAAGGCATGCGTGCCGGAAACAGCATGCAGAGTCATCTCCGCTGCCACACGAACCATCGCCCCAGAGCAGGTGCTTGTCAGGTAGCTGATTGTCAGGTAGCTGCTGTGCATATGCGGGGGTGGGGCATGTGCAGATGCACACACATGCGCAGAAATGCACATCGCATGTGGGGGGTTCACACACGCATGCGCAGATATGCGGTGTGCACACAGGGGGTCGTGCATGCATGTGCAGGGGCGTGGGGGCCCCACATGCATTGCCTTATGGGTGCTGGTATACGCATACACTTTTGGCACAAAGGACGAAAAGGTTTGCCATCACTGTTATAGCCAATCCAACTTAAGTTAAAAATACAACACTTACTAATATCACGCCTATATTTCTTCCTCACACATACAGTACATATTCTGCATTTCCTTTGTTTCATAATCAGTATAATAGTTTTTCATGTATAATAACCATAAAAATGTTCTTCAAATGTTATTTTAATTTGAATTCAGTACAAATTACACCTAAGTATATGTGTATGGCACTGGGCTTCTCATTCAAAAATAACTCAGTTGAAAGAAACTTGCCAGATCTGACCAATATTTTCCAGTTTTTAAGAAAGTAGGCACACTTTTATTTGAAACCTATTAAGAAACAGGTCAGTAAATGAACAAATGCACCACCACACGCTTAACTAAATATACAAAAAGTTCCCTGTAAAAGGGTTTGGATATTTGCTTTTCTATCTCAGTATACCTTATTCTAGCCTATGCTTCCTGAAATGAGAAGCAAAAAACCCAGTAAATACAAACATGTATTATGTAGCTTGTTTTCCTAATTTTTTTCCAATAAGAATTAGAAAAACAAATGTTGTTTCAAAAGGCTACAATTTAAGCACATGAACTACAGGATAGAGAATTGTATCCTTTTCTTGCTAGCATTTTCAATTTATTCTTTAGCCATTTTTTTTCCCCAGCAAAGATCCAAGTGTAGTTAGTTATTCAGGGGGAGAAGCAGCAGCTGGAACTTTATGGATCTCACCGAAAAACAAAATTACAGGAAGGAAAGAAGGAGAGAAGGGATAAGACAAAATGTCAATGCCCTCACGGGGCTTCTGTTTTGTTAGACTCATGTTCTACCTGACCTGACATGTTTTATGAGATGCTCACATATTGTAATTAAAGTCCTAGCCTGTCTTTATTTCCAAAACCCCACAAGTATTCCTAGGAAATAGAGACAGAATATAATTGTGGCATGATGCCGTACTTCTAAATGTGCCTAACAATCTATGAAAAAAGACAAAGCTATGGGTCAATAGAGAGCATTATAAGAAGACAGAGGTAAGCAGTAAGGATCATTTCCATTAGTTTTACTTTCTGATAAATGAGTTTTTTGTAACTGGCTTTGCATATGCTTTAGGAAATAAGCAAGCATCCGCATGATGACCATTTTGCAGCAGCACTCATAATATGCTCTCGGAATTCTAACTGTGCAACCTAGCATTAGCAATTTGGAAGTGCCTTTAATATGTGGCTTATGTCTCTGGAGAAGTTTATTTCCACCTTAATATCCACCATGTTATATGGAAATGCTAGTCAAGAATCTGAGACCTTGTGCACAGGGCATATTCATGACAATCACTACAAATCTATTGCCATAGAGGAGTATTTTTTTAAAAAGATAGATTGATATTCAGCCCTGATTTCAAGCTGATAGACAGACAGACATTACAATAATGTAATATAGAAACAAGTTTTGGAGGGGGGGGGGAGAGAGCGAAAGTTGACATTACAGATGGTACAACTGCTATGTAAGCTGGGATTTGATTTCTCCATCTGCCATCTAAGCACCATGTATTTAGGCAATACCAATAAAATACAAATGTTAGACTGAGATCGCTGAGATTACAATATTAGACATTTCTTCTGCAAATAGCATCATTTTCTGAAACCTAATCTGCACATGTCACATCTTTTCCAGCCATCAAACTGTTATATAAAATATCAGCTCCTATTGCGCATGATTCAGGACACAATGTTCAGCACACTTAAGCATAAAATGAACTCCCAAAGCATCCCCTTAAATATGACCGTTTGTGTTTTTGTATTAAATGTTACATTCATATCAACCATTGTTTTGTACCTTCATTGAAATAGTCCTGCATAATTTGTGGCCCATTGTGTCAAATATGGAGAGCTATTCAGGCCTCTCGAGCATCTGATGAGCAAGTTCCATCCTCACTGTTTTATTTAAACATTGTTTAAACAAGCCATTTACAAGCACTTGCTGGGTCTTCTTATATTCAGCTCAGCAGGTCACAATACATTCAAGCAAGACTAGAAGGTTTAGTCAGAATAAACAGAAACCCTGGTTCAAATCACCAGTCCACAGTTTGTGACTGGTTAAACAACATTCCATGTGGCAAACTGTGTTCTTAGATTTAATTCTCTAAAAAGTGACACTTTCATAACCGGAGGATGTAATTCAGGACACATGACCTTGTTTCACTCCAATTTTGACAATTTCTTCTATTTATACTGTTGACTTTTTGTCTGCTTGCTTCTTCAAAATGACAAAAATGTAGACATGTTGTATATCTTACAATTCATCAGTCTGCGGTTTCTACATCTACCATAAAAATAATCAAATTTAAAGTAAACCCCACAATAAATGTATCATTAGTAGGCGGATAAACTATATTTTCAATTTAATATATCAATCATACTTTTATGAACCAACCACTTTATATATACATTTTAAAGCAGGAGAGTATATAGCCCAGGTCCTATCTGTTAAGGGGTAGGAAGAACACTTTTCTGTCACAGAACCTGCTCTCTGGAATATCATTCCCCTGAAGATCAGGTGCACCACAACCCTGCTGGTCACTCATAAGGACCTGAAGACCAGGTTGTGCAGTCAAGCCTGGGCCCTCTGGGGCTGAGCTCTTATTGTTGCTATGCTACTTGATGTTGGATGTGTTTTTTTCTTGGCTACTAAATATGTTATTTATTATTTCGTTGCATTGTTTTTATATCATTTTTAAGAATGGTTACCCATTCAGAATTACATATTTGGAATGAATGAATAAATGGTTTATTATTTATAAAAAGTGTTTAAAAATACAATGTGTACAATATTTCAATTTTATGCAATATGGTTATGTTATATATTACCACTCCAACTTACTCAAGAGGCTATTAAGAAAAACATGTCTTATTATAATTTGTTAATCTAAAAAACACTTATCATGTGTGAATCTCAGATTATGTTTAACTTCTGTTTGATAGGAACATAAACTTCACTACTATTTTTCTACTACACTCAAAATGTTCCTACTGAAAAAGATAGAGGTAATTCTATTTAATGGAACATCTGATATCAATTATCATAAAAGTAGCTTTTCTGGGTAATATGACTCAGAAGGCAAAGCTAGATCCTTTGTACATGAGATCATTATCTAATTGTTTTTTTGTTGTGAACAGGTTATTTCTAGCTGTCTTTGTCAGAATAAAGGTCACCAGGATAATGTTTATTGCTGATCAAATACAGATAAATAAATCTGCTATTCTTAGCATGCTAGTTTTCAAGGTATTTATATTAGTATATTATATTTATATTATATTATTTATATTAGTACTTTCATGCATTGAACAGCGACAAAAGATTTTAACTATGTAGCCTTTATATGATTAGGTGAAACTATGATGTAGCCTTTATATGATTAGGTGAAAATGGATTTCTTCCAAATACATTAAAAGCATGGAGTTTCACATTCAATATGATCTTAGAATTCTCACTGATCATTCTGACTGAAACACTAGTCAATAGATTAATTTACGGGTGACAGTAAACCATCCAGTTGTATATTTTTGGCAACAAAATCTTATGAATTACAATTATTAATGTAAGACTGACAAGCTGTAACATAGTCTATTATAGCAATAGGTCTTAGATTTATATACTGCTTCACAGTGCTTCACAGCTCTCTCTAAGCGGTTTACAGACTCAGCATGTTGCCCACAACAATCTAGGTCCTCATTTCACTGACCTTGGAAGGATCGAGGGCTGAATCAACCTTGAGTTGGTCAGGATCGAACTCCTGGCAGTGGAATGCAGAGCTGGCAATACTGCATTCTAACCAGAGTGCCACCATGGCTCTTATAAAACTGCTTCCAAATGTTAGTTCTCTAATAATGTAATCCTAAATTTAAAAAAAACAAACCAGTCCAGAACTGTCAATGTATCTGGAATACTACCTTATTACAGTAAAAAAGGAGGGGGAATTATGTTTGTATCAAGTTGACTCAACTCTTGATGGCTATACCTATTTGAAAGTATTTCAGAAATGTAATAGGAGAGGAGAGGAGAGGGGAGGGGAGAGGAGAGGAGATAGAATAGAAGCTGGAAAGGACCTTGGAGGTCTTCTAGTTCAGCCCCCTGCTCAAGCAGGAGAACCTATACAATCTCAGACAAGTGACCTTCTTAAAAGCCTCCAATGATGGAATGCCCATGATTTCTGAAGGTAAGCTGTTCACCTGGTTAGTTGTCCTTACTATTAGGAAGTTTCACCTTAAGTCCAGGTAGCTTCTCTCTTTGATCAGTTTCCAGCTATTATTTCTTGTCTTGCCCTCTGGTGCTTTGGAGAATAATTTGACCCCCACTTCTTTGTGGTAGCCTCTCAAATACTGCTATCATGTCACCCCTAATTCTTTTCTTTAACCAGACCCCAAATCTGCAGCTGTTTTTCATAGGGTTTAGCCTCCAGGCCTTTGATCATCTTAGTTGCTCTTCTCTGAACTTTTTCCAAAATCTCAACATCTTTTTTGTAGTGGGGTGACCAAAATTGGTTGCAGTATTCCAGGTGTGGTCTTACTAGGGTTTTGTAATACTTCACATGATCTTGATTCTATGCCTGTTTATACAATCCAGGATTGTATTAGCTTTTTTTTTGCTGCTGCTGCACATTGCTGGCTCATATTCAAATGATTATGCACTTAGGACTCCAAGGTCCCTCTTACAGCTACTGTTTTTGAGCCAGGTCTCATCTAATCTGTACTTATACCCTTGATTTTTCCTGCCTAAATGTAAAACTTTGCTTTTCTCCACATTAAAATTCATTTTGATGTGGAATGTGGATGTGGCACAAATTGCATTAAAAAGAAATATAAATTCACTAGAGAATCACCTTATCCCACACAAATAACAATTTCAAATTCTGAATAACTTTACGTCAACTCCAGGTGGCTACATCCATACTGATTTGACAATATCACGAAAGTGGTTTGCTTTTGCCTTCTCCCAAGATTACTAAAGAGAGGCAAAGACCAATTAGATCCTACTGTATCCTGAGGCCATATTAATATATTAAATATCCTATGTATAACATGACACATAAACCAATTATTCAGCTGAAGTGCACTGTAAATCTGTTGATCAACTGAATATGTTAGCACGTTATCTTCTTTGTTTAGCAAAGTAGCAGGATGATTGAACTCATTTAGTGTATGAAAAATGGCTATTTTACAATATTACAAAGTTTCTATTACTTTGCTACCTTCCAAAATATTATTTGAAGATCCTCTTAAGAAGTGAAAGAAATTCTATTAAACAAACAAAAATTCAGTATAAAATTCCCTAGAGAATCGTAATTTCAAATTTCTACTTCTCTTCTTTTCCAGGCAAATTTCATAATTCCAATTTATCTCCTCGGTAACTGGCTGATTTTAAAGGCTGCTGGTGAGATTTAGCCAAAGATAATAAACAAAATACACCAAAAGCAAAAAAAAAAATTAACTCAAAAGTACCTATTTAATAAGAATTACATAAATTAGAACAAAACATTCTAAACACATTTACAATCTCACACGGAATGGTCAAAAACTGTCAGTTTTGAATTTAACTACTGTTATGTGTAGTTTTTTAAACAGAAAGACAGAGATCCTTTTCCAATAAGAAAAACCACTGAATCCATACTTTTCTGCTACAGATTCAAAATACATGTAGTTCTTAACTTACAACAGTTCAGTCATTGTTCATAGTTACAATGGCGCTGATTATTCTTCTTCACATTTGTAATCATTGCAACATCCCCATGGTCACATGATCAAAATTCAGATGCTTAGCAACTGATTCATGCTTATGATGGCTGCTGTGTCCCAGGGTCATGTGATCATATTGTGTAACCTTCTGACAAACAAAGTCAATAAGGAGGCCAGATTAACTTAACAATTGTGTTATAATTTAACAACTTCAGTGGTAGTGGCAGAGTAAACAAACACAATTGCTAACTGACTAAACTGAACATCAGGTTAAATGAGGGAAGTCAACAAGTGATTCATTTTATTTAAGGTTCAGTTATAGGAAAAGGCAGAAGAAAGAAAGACTCTTGCAACAAAGCAAGCCAGAATTTTGCAAGCTTCCTGACACAGTCCAAAAGAGGGAGACGTATTTAGAAGAGTTAGCATTCACACATCTGCTAAGGAGAAGCACAGGTAACATTTCAGCTGGAAATGGAGTATAAAAAAGAGAAAATGTTTCTAGATATAGGTAGTCCTCAACTTACAGCCATTCATTTAGTGACCATTCAAAATTACAAGGACACTGAAAAAAGTGACTTATGACAGTTTTTTCACACTTACTGACTACTGCAACATTGCCATGGTCATGTGATCAAAATCCAGACACTTAGCACTTAACTGGGTCCTGTGATATTTTGCGACCTTCTGTCAAGTAGAGTCATTGGGGAAGCTATATTCACTTAACAAAAGTGTTACTAACTTAACAACCGCAATGACTCAGCCACAAATAATAGGTCATGATCATAATCATAAAATACAACTATCATAAATCATAAGATACATTTGGTGATAGTCATAGGATACTAAATAAGCAATCAACAAATCATAATAGGATACTAATAAAAGCAATCAACAAAAAATCATAAGATACAAATGATAAAGTTATTAGTCATAAGAAGATATAGAGCTGAGTATCATCAACACACTGCATCATGATCCTGCAATCAACAATACAATGGGAAAAGTTGAGGGTGGAATAACTTCACAATTTTAGTCGGAATGGTCACCTTGAGTCCTTAATAACTTTAAAAAAATCTGTAATTACCAGACTGACTAGAAATGGATTATCACTGAAAAGAGTTCTTCAAACTTTTTCCTAAGTAGACATGCTTGCCAGATACCCTGTACTATATGTTGGTATCAGTTTTGACTAAAAGAGATAATTGTTCCATGCAATCATTTTTTTAAGTTTTTGCTCTGACCACAGTATTAAGTTTGCATAAAACCTCAACCAAATTGGGAATGTAATTTAAAGGGAATACTATTCCAAAGGGCAGGGGCTGTAATAGATAAGGCAGGATCTAGGTCCCTTCAGATGGCGTTGCTTAATGGAAGGATCTGGAGCCTTTTGTGGTTCATTGTACCAACCAAGCAGAAGTCAAAGAAGATAAGAGAGTTAATTCTTGATGCTCTCTGAGCTGAGTAGTTTGCTTGCAGATATTACTAACTAGGTAACAGTGTGAGTTATTACCTAGTTGGGCAATGAAATGTCTGCAAGCAACCTACCAACTTTGATAATCCCAACTAAGAACCACAATTAAACCCTGAACTGCAGATATTCTGTTCCATTGAAAAAATGGAAGATAATCAGCCCCTAGGCTCAAAGGGTGAAAAACTATTGGTGAAAACTGCTTGCACTTGGAAGTATCAGTGCAGACCATAGAACTAAGCTATTATACAGGCATGATGTAACAGGCCCATAATTGCCTATGCTCCTGCGTTCTGGACCAGTTGCAGCTTCCAAATAGTTTTTAGGGGCAGCTTTATGTAGAGAAAATTACAACAGCCATGCATAAAGTAATTATCCAAATATTTATAAAACTTTTATGAGGAAAATTAACTTCAGCATTCTTCTTTCATTTGGGAGAATATACGGAGTGTCAATAAAAAACACATGCATACAGCATGCTTGTTTTTCTTGGCCAACTAGGAATTTGTGACCAATGAGTCTTTCTGTGATGTGAAATGTAATAGTGAAAGTTTTAACTTTTCAGAACAAAACAGCAGTAAGACAATGGAAGTAAGAAATGCAACACAGCACTTAACTGTAAATCTGAACTCCACGGAGTCTGGGAATTAGAAGTCTATTTTAATTTGGAAAGGAATACCAAATTGGAGGTTATTTTATATGTAGTCGATTTACAACCATGACTGAGCCCAAAATTTTCATCATAAGTCAATGAAGTTGTAAAGTGAACCAATATATGACTAGAACCAATTTTATGACCATTTTTACTATGGTCGCTAAGTGATTCCAGCTTCCCCAAGTGATGTTTCTTGTTGGAAACTGGCCCAGGCGGTTGGAGTCATGTAACTGCAGAACCCTGTAACCAGTCATAAATCCAGGCCGGTTGCTAAGTACCCAAATTGCAATCACAATGACCATGGGGATGGTGTGACAAATGTTAAGTGTGAGGACAGGTTACAAATCAATTTTCCAAGGCAGTTGTAACTTTGAACAAATGTACAGTTGTAAGTTGAGGACCTCCTGTATATATTTATTCTTTTTGTTAGCCATTTCTTCTGTTAAATCATGATAACTTATTCTATTTTCAAATAAGTAAATAAACACGTGACACATAATTAGACTGCATGTAGCCCTCAAGTAACTGATTACAACATTTCATTCCCATATGAAATAACTGTATAGATCAGGGGTCTTCAAACTTGACAAGTTTAAGTCTTGTGGGCTTCAACTCCCAGAATTCTTGAGCTAACATGACTAGAGGTGGAATTCTGGGAGTTGGTCCACAAGTCTTAAATCTGTCAAGTTTGAAGACCCCAGGTATAGATGATCAAACAATTTCATTTTCCTCTACATAAACCATTCACAAGACATGAAAAATTAGGGTATCAGGAAAAGCCTTGAAGAGAATGTTCTACTTTTGCTTTGCCTGTATATGAAGCATTTTATATCTGAAGAACATTTTCATTAATTGTTGAACAGCAATTAATATATTATACCCACCAATAAAAATCACTGTTGTAAAAATAATCCTGTCAGAAAAAATTGATTACATTATTAAAAACTGTAGAACAGTGCAATTAGTAAATATACACATATATTTCATACAAGTACTAAAAATACAGCAGCAAATAGAAAGAGGAACAACTGAAAAAAAAAACCGGTGAACTATGTGAGTATGCCTAAAACTATTAGGTAACAAGTATGTTTCAAGTTGTTAGATAACAAATAATTTTAAGTTACAGCTTACTCTACATTATGGGTTAAGAACCCTCTAAGAAGAAATACAATTTAATTATGCATAACCTAAACAAAGGCTGAGGGGAAAAATACCTAAACAATATATTTTGAGGGGGGAAAAATTGAAGGCAGTATTTCATATGCATACCATAAATTTGTGACATTTTCTTCTATACAGTGTTATGATTATTATAGGCCTAGGTAGCTTTAAAATGAAGCCTTCATATTCCTAGATTATAGGTCTATAAATGACTAGATATAACAAATGAACAGGACCCACTCAGAGGATCTGAATGTCTTACTAATAAAGAATTGGGAAGGGATATTATTATCAGATATGCTTTAATTTGGAATCCTGCACTGATCAGCAATTTGGATCCATAGCCTAAAGAAACCTTGTAAATTCTATGATTTCTATGAAAAGATGGACCACTGATCTGACCAAACAAAGCTATACAGTACTTATATACAGTACGTCTAACCCACTTCATCACCCACTCCTAAAAAACAAGCATTTCTTAAATTTATTTACTCAGGAAATGAACTACTCTACAGCCTATTCTTGAAAATGTTCCTACTTATTTGCATTATTTACAAGCAATTTCCAACTATTTTATATAACAGCTTCATCCCAACATAATACCACCCCAGGAAGTGCACCTTAACAATGCAAATAAATTGATTTGCAGAGATAGGGCAGAGAATTGTAATTCCTGCCCTTCTCCTAAGGAAATTTAGACAAACCAATTAATTGCAATGGAAGGGGGAATTGCTTTTGTAAAAGCTAAAAATCATAGGAGAAAAAAACTTTTTTTTTCTTTCTCCTTACCACCTTTCTGTTCTGCCACCAGCACGATTTCTTGGAAGTTGAATTCTTGTTTTAAAATGCTTCAAAGTCTGAGAAGAGAACTTTGGATTGCTCTGTCATAAATGAAGTTATTCACAGAAATTAAAACAGACTCTTCTTTCCAACTCAGTCTTTGTATATCTCAGTTTTGCCACAAATGTCCCATTAATTATTTCTTTCTCCCACTGCCTGCCAGATGTATTACTTTGTCTGCATGTGTTCAAAAATATAAACCACTCAACATACACATACACTGAAATTATTTTTCACATGAGCCCAAGACTTAAATGAACACATTAAGAATTGTAAAAGAAGGTTTGGGAAAGATTCCAAAACAGAAGGTTTCTATGATAAATTGACTGATTTAGATAAGCTCTTGACAGGTACTGATGAAAAGGTGATTAAAAAATTATATAGTTATTTGCTCGAAATTAAATTAGACGAGGAACAAGTTAAAGAAATGATGATTGTTTGGGGAAAGAATTTTGGATATGGGATTGATTTAGAGAAATGGGAAAAATTGTGGTCTCAAAATTATAAAATGATAATGTCAACAGCATATAAAGAAAATTTGTATAATTGGACCGGGTGACAGGAATAGGAGAGGGGCCAGCTACAGGAGACCTTTCCAGGGTGCAGGAAGTAAATCGTCCCGGCTCCCCAGATAGTCCCACCACCATCCATCCCATTGGCGGACGCCTCAATTTTTTTGCCGGCCAATGGGAATCATCCACTTCTGATAATTGGGTTAGGAACACTGTCAAATTCGGCCTCTCCCTTGAGTTTCAGTCTCCTCCTCCGGAGCGTTTTATGGTTTCCCCCCTTTCCAGAGACCGCACCAAGCGTGCTCTCGTAGAAGCCGCTATCAAACACCTTACCGAGATCAGGGCCATACAGCCTGTGCCATCCTCGCAGCAAGGAAAGGGGTTTTACTCCCACCTTTTCTTAGTTCCTAAGCACTCCGGAGGCTGGAGACCCATCCTAGATTTAAAGAGTCTTAACTGTTACATTGTCCGTCATAAGTTCAAGATGCATACTCTTCAGTCTATACTTCAGGGCACCAGGGAGGGAGACTGGCTCACCTCCATTGACCTTTCATAAGCTTACCTTCACATCCCCATTCATCTCTCGTTTTTTCAATTTCTGCGATTTTGCTACAACGGCCAGCATTTTCAGTACGTGGCACTCCCCTTTGGTCTAGCCTCTGCCCCGAGGACCTTTACCAAGGTTCTGGCAGCCCTTGCAGCTCACCTCAGGAATTTCCCCATCCGCATTCACTGCTACCTGGATGACATCCTCATCCTCTCCCTCACCAAAGACCAATCTGAAAGGGACACTAGGACCACTCTCTCGGTTCTTCAGTCCCATGGTCTTCTCGTAAATTGGGAGAAGAGCCAACTTTCCCCCTCCACCCGGATAGCTCACTGAGGGACAGTTATTGACTCAGTTAAAGGTAAGGTCTTTCTTTCCCCTGAGAGGCTTCTCAGCATCCGGAAGTCCGTCAGGGAGGTTAGACGCGCAAGGAAAGCATCCTTACTGAGTCTATCAAAGTTGCTTGGCAAATTGGTCTCATGCATATCCATTGTTCCCTGGGTCCGTCTACATACCAGATCTCTGCAGTGGTTCCTCCTACCCTATCAACGCTCCGGAAGAAGCAACTCAAGAGCCGTGGTGAAGGTTCCTCCAAAGTTCCTCGCTTCGCTCCTCTGGTGGACCAGGCCCGCTACCAACAAGGGACATCTCTTCAAGGAGCCCCAAAGAGTCGTTCTCACGACAGACGCCAGCCTATCCCAATGGGGGGCTCACGTCCATTCGCTTTCAGCCCAGGGCACTTGGTCAGCACTCAAGCAATGTTGCAGTATCAACTGGTTGGAGCTCCATGCAGTGTACCTGGCTCTACACACCTTTCTCCCTCAAGTGCGCGGGCGTCACATACTGGTCCTGACAGACAATATTACGACCAAGGCTCACATCAACCGTCAAGGGGGCACACACTCCATCTGACTCATGAAGGAGGCCGAGCGGCTCTTTCGCTGGGCAGAGTCCAACCTCTTATCCATCAGGGCAGACCACACCTCGGGGGTCTCAAACGTTCAGGCAGACTGGTTGAGCAGGGCCACCTTAGACCAGTCAGAATGGCGCCTGCTCCCCTCCCTGTTCAAGGAGGCCTCAGTGATATTCAGTCGTCCAATGCTGGATCTGTTCGCGTCACTGCTCAATGCCCAGACTCCCAGATTCTTCTCACGATACCCCACCCAGGGAGCGAAGAATCACGATGCCCTACGCTGCCCATGGCCCACAGGGCTCTTATACGCCTTTCCCCCCCTTCCGCTAATCCCCAAAGTGATCCAGAAGTTGATCCTCGAGAGGGCAGAAGTTCTCCTGATTACCCCGTACTGGCCCAGGAGACCGTGGTTTGCGGACCTTCGCAGCCTGTCAGTGGCCCCTACTTGGAGGATTCCGCCAGATGGGATCTCCCTATCCCAGGGACCTCTTCAGCATCCAAATCCACAGTGGCTTCAGCTAACCATCTGGAGGTTGAGCGGGACCATCTAAAAAAGGAAGGCTTGTCCAATCAGGTCATCAGTACCATTCTGGCAGCAAGACGGCCTTCAACCACCCGCATATACAATGCCACCTGGGACAGCTTTTGTAAATGGTGCCACAAGTTGCTCCTCAATCCACTTTCCCCATCAATTGCACAAATTTTGGCCTTCCTGCAGGATGGGCTGGACAGGAGCCTCTCCCCCAATACCTTGAGAAGGCAGGTGGCAGCGTTATCAACTGTTGTCTCTGGCAATTCTTCTGGCTCGCTCTCGCACCACCTGCATATCCGAGCATTTCTTAGAGGTGCCACAAATCTGCACCCTCTTGTAATCCACAGATACCCGACTTGGGACCTTAATAAGGTACTCACGGCACGGACCAAACCTCCCTTTGAGCCCGAGGGAGGCGTCTCTGCAGTTCCTTACGTTTAAAGTGGTGTTCCTTGTAGCTGTCACATCGGCAAGGCGGATATCTGAAATAGCAGCTCTATCCGTTAGAAAGGATCTATGCGTTTTCCACGCTGACCGGGTGGTCTTGCGACCAGATCCTTCCTTCTTGCCCAAGGTCAACTCCGCTTTCCACAGATCACAGGAACTTATCCTTCCTAATTTTTGCCCCAAACCTTCTCGAGAAAGGGAAAGGCAGTGGCACACTTTTGATGTCCGACGGGCACTTCGTATTCTTCCTTTCAGGAAGTCAGAGTCATTGTTGCTGTCATTTCAACCAAAGATGCTGGGTTTCAGAGTATCCCTGTCTACCGTAGGCCGTTGGATCACAGCTACTATCTCCAAGGCCTATTTAACTCAGGCACTTACTGTTCCTAGTGGAATAACCACACATTCTACAAGGAGTGCGGCTACCTCAGCAGCCTGGGCTTCCCAGGCTCCGATAATTGATATCTGTCGAGCAGCCACATGGGCGTCTCTGTCATCCTTTATTCGCCATTATAAAATTGATGTCTTTGCTTCAGCAGAAGCGTCCTTTGGCAGGCAAGTCCTTCAACAAGTGGTTAGAGACCCAGAGGACATTCCGGCCCAGACGGAGTCCCTCCCGTAGGACAGGCCATGCTTTGGTATGTCCCACTCTGGATGCTCGCAGCAGCTCTATGGAGAATGGGCATTGGTCCTTACCTGATACGCCCTTTCTCATCGAGCTGCGTAAAGCATCCAGCCCCACCCTAATTTGTCCGTCTGGTGGGGAATCCTGTTTCGGCCAATGATTCAAGCAGTTTATAGTTGAGAGTTGTACAAACGCTAAGATGAGGGGATACAATTCTGTCTTCTCGTCTTCGTAAAACTGGAGAACGCTACGGAGGAGTCATGTGGAGGAGGAGGAGCGTTCCTCAATTATAGCTCAGCCTGTGAGAGCAAAGACTGGAGCACCTCCCACTCTGGATGCTTTACGCAGCTCGACGAGAAAGGGCGTATCAGGTAAGGACCAACGCCCATTCAATTAATATGGTAGATTAAATTTGTTTGCTCTTTAACCAGGGTGCATTTCTTCAATTTGCTAGCTTTAAACAAAAAAAGTTGCAAATCGTTGTAATCTGTACCCAGAGGTTCTTTTTTTAAAAAAACCAGAAAGAAAAGAAACCAACCACTATAATTATGTAGATCTTAGAATGCAAAAGCAACAATTCAGTGCACCAGAATAGTATCAAATGCTCAAAAGCCACAAATGACTAACCCAATCTTAAAATCCTCCAAAAAGGGTGGGTGGAAGCAACCACTACAAATCTGATTTCTACTCTCAAATTTATTCTATTGGTCATTCAGGTTCTCTTAATTTTGTAATTACTGTATCTTTTTAGCCCTCCAAAGATTTCAAGAATTATCTGATGTTCTGTAACAAGTATTCTCTTTTCTATCTTTCTTTTAGGATATCTTTTGCAAGATTATGGTCATCTTCATTGCCTTCTCTCCACTGTCTCCAGGTACTTTTAACATGAAGCATTAATTAAGCATCAGGCGCTTCTGAAAACTAGTATAATCAGATAATTTTATATCATAAATTACCTAGAGATTTTACTTTTACCAGATGTTCAGCTATGACCTAAGATTCTATATTTTTGTGAATTGTTTTCTTACATGGACAATTATTCTTAACCACAGAATTCTGAATGTTCTTAGACAAATGCTTTTATGCTTCCTGTCAACAAATTTTAAATCATTTATAATTTTTAAAGTTTGCAATTACAACAATAGTAGCTCTTATATGATACAAATTACAAAATACCTGACAATGGATTTCTGTCACACTAGATAAGTAGTTAAAACAAGAACATACAAGTTATTCTCAATGACTGCTTGTGAATAGTCACTATTTAAAAACAGGCCTATCTGAATATCCCGTAAATTTTATGTCTGATCTAATTATTTGCTACTTAATTTCCTTCTCACTGTGTATGTGTGTGTGTGTGTGTGTGTGTGTGTGTGTGTATGACAAAATCAGTAAGATACTACACAGGCATCACATCAAGACTGCCTTCAAAATAGACAGAAAAATAGCAGCCATCCTAAGAAACCCCAAAGATAAAATTGACCTGGAAAACCAAGGCATATATGAAGTCCCCTGTGCATCATGCCCTGCCACATACATTGGACAGACCAATAGAAGAATAAGTACCCGCCTGGATGAACACAAAAATGCAGTAAAAAAACTGGAACACACTTCCTCACTAGTCCAACACATGAAAGCAACAGGTCATAGCATCAACTTCAATGGCACCCAAACCCTACCAACTACAGAAAACCGCAGCCACAGAATTATCAGAGAAGCCATAGAGATTGAAAAAAGACCTGAAAGCATGAATAGGAGAGATGACTCCACCAGACTGTCAATTATTTGGAAGCCTGCACTCACAAAAAAATCTCCACACCACAAGTCAGGCAAACACCTGGGCACAAACAGATCCCCCCTGATACCTCCAGCTCAAACACACCCCAACCAGGCATGAAACCTAGCTTCCTAATAAATGATGGACATCCATTTACTCGGAGCCAAGCCGCACTAAAAGCCTCCAATACAGGAACACAATGTTGCCAGCCAATCAAGACAAAAAAAGCCACAAAACAGACAGAAGATATTAGAAACACCAATCAAGCAGAACACAGCAAACTCAAAGACCAGTAAACACAGACCAAAACTCCCAACCAATCAGGATGAAGAAAAAACCATTCTGGCACAGCAGTAGGCTAGCCCCAAATTTAAAACTGAAATGGCTGTGAAAGTCTGACTCACAGACAAACGCAATACAGAAGCCTGATGATGGCAGATGAGATTCTGCCGAAACGTTGCTACAACTATAATGACGTGGGAAAATATCTGAACAAAGCTGAATACCATACATATAAGTACCTGCAAAAACTTAAGAAAACATACACACACACACACACACACACACACACACACACATTTCCTTTATATATAAGGAAATTAAATTGTAAATAGACCAGACATGAAACTTATGGAATATTCAGATAGGCCTGATACACACACACACACATCAGGCCTATCTGATACTACTTCCTACATCTTCTAAAATGTAAGTTATATGAATTCACAAAAGCATATGCCATTATGAAAATATCAATACTGAAAGTGTGACTTACTTTACTTTCTATGCTGCAACATAATTACCTCTCTAGAAATTATTTCCTAAAATATAATATCCAGACACTATCCCTTTCCTTCTATGACTTAAGGTACAGTACCTTATGACCAAGGTACAGTACCAACCTAACAAAGGACCAGGCAGATGACAGGCTCACAATATACATTTGAAGTACAGTATGTTGTTGTGATGCAAATTACTAGTGAAGTATTTTTGCAATCTGATGAAATAGGATTAGCTGTCTATGGCATATAGCACAAAGAGAGCCCTGTATTTTTACTATATTACCTTCTATCATTATTACAAACCAACGCTAAAGCCTCAAATTTAAACTAATTCATATGCAGCCCTATTTCTATTGCAGTATTTTTCTCTCCCCTGCCTTTCCCCATCAAAGGAACTTTTAAAATTACTTTTACATTTATCCTCCTGTATGCCATTCACCTCCCCTTTACTAGTGAATCTAAAACCCTTTTACAGTATGTGGGTGTAAAGTTTACCTAATCCTTTATCTTTGATTTATACAATATGCTTCATTACTGATTTATACAATTAGCAAAGAATGTTGAACTTGGCATAACTGAGGTCACTCCATGCTAAAATCTCATTTTTCAAAACTTGGAGACACAATTCACCTAGATCAGGGGTGTGCAACTCACAGCATCACTGCGGTGTCATGTGATGTAGTGGGACTTTTTTTTCCCCTTTGCTAAACTGGGAGGGGCCGACCCATGGGCTGAGAGTTTGACACTCCTGACCTAGCTGTTTTTTCTTCATGTGCTAATTTTTTAATTACAAAATATTTTCCAAGAACAGAATAATTGATCAAAATACTAAATCCTATCTGCAATTTAAAATGCCATAATCCAAGATAACTGTACAACCAGGTGATGGATAGATCTCTATACTGTATTACACAAAAGATGGAATTAGAACACATTTGGGAGTTAGTGTATTTTGAAATAATCTCACACTTTCCTTTACAGAATGAAACTGCACATACTACAAATCTACTACCCTATCATGCTTAAATTGTTTGTGTACTTTTTCCTCTCCTGAAGAAAAAAATTCCTTCTTTCCTTACATAGATAATTTTCTTAAGAAATAATCTGATGCATGGCTATTTCGCAATAAATTGGTTTGAGCCGAATGAGAATTAACCTCACAGAGAAAATACATCATGTAGGTCTGTTCTAGTAAATTTCCTATAGTGAAAAAAATGCCCATCTTCGATGGCCGAGAATGCCTACATTAACTCCTCCTTATTTTCATCCGCTGCCAGGAAAGGCCACCTTGGGACCTTCTGCCAACAACAAACAGCAAAGTCTCAACCCTACAAAAATGCACTTCTTTATGCAGCTCTGCTCAATCATTTCACAGGTTTCCTCCGCATAACCTTTTATCTTTCGTCATTAGAGGTAGGGAAGAGTTGCCCCAAACTTGCATGCTTGCTGCAAAAAAAAAAAAACACCAAACAACTAAAGCGGAGCTTCCTCCAACCAGGCACCACCTCAAAAAATTCCACACATCTGGGAGAGGAGGAAATGGAGCTGAAATTATTCTCCCCCACCCACCCCCGCCCCCGTACTCACACAAATTAACGGCCGGACAGAAGGGACTTAACCTCAGCACACGCGCGCCCCACCCTTCCCTTTCTTCCCGGGCAACTCTTTGTGACTCACGTGCTCGTCGGTTCTCATCCCAGCCGGAGACTCGGCCACTCACCTTGGCTCCCGCGCTCCACGCTGCCACTCTCACTTGGTTGCAGTTGCCGGTCGTGGGCACCAGCGCAGCCCTGGCTTTTACTATTCTCATTGGCTGACTCGTCCAATCGCTCCGGCTGCTGCAATACCTCTTGGGCACTCGGGGCCTCGTTGCCGCCAGCGGGCGCCTCCACCGGCACTACCGTGAAGTTGGTGGGCATAGTAGCGCTTTTTCTACCGGAGCGCTAGCCTGTGTGGCTAAAATCACTTGGACGGATCTAGAGACGCCTCACGTAACCACAACCCGCCGCCTACCCCCTCCCGGGTAGTTGTGGCAGGAAGAGCGGCGAGGGCGGCTCTTTCTTCCCTTTTCTCCGCCTCTCCTCCCCGCCCTTAAGAGCGGCTGCCCGGGCAACAAACCTTGTTTGCCGCCCTCTTTTGCTATCAGTCAGGCAAAAGAGGCGCCTCGCATGAAGGGGCCGTTTCTCCAAAATGGAAAGGCGGGGAGAGAGCGAAGTGCCTTTCTCTTCATATCGGTTACCGGCAACGTCTGTGCATCTTTTCTTTCAATCTGCTGCGTTGGCCTCTCTACACACTTCTGAGAAACACAGGCGTACTCAATATTCCTTCTGTATGCCACTAGTTATCATTATAACTATAGTTATCATTCATAACTATGTTTATATTTATACCTATTATCTTGTAAGTGATTGACAAATCAAATAATAAATAAATAAATAAATAAATAACTTTCACATATAACCCTTAAAGCACTTGATTTTTTTTCGGGGGAGAGGGGGTTGAAAGTGTTTGTCCAGAATGTTACGATTCAACTTTCTAATATGCAAAGTAGTAAGCATTGTGGTTCTAGATTTGTGTCTATCTCTAATAGTCACAGCTGGCCAATACAGTAGGTACAGAACCTGGTTTAGGAAATAATGCTTGTATTTGTTATTTATTTTTTGGTTTGTCAATTGCTTACAAGATAATAGGTATAAGTAAAAACATACTTATGAACACATGGATAAATATAAGAAGAATAAAAGAAACAACAAGACAGGGACGGTAGGCACCTTGGTGCGCTTATGCACGCCCCCTACAGACGGCTTAGGAAGGGATGAGGTTAATACTAGAGAGTCTAAGGTTAAAGTGTTTGGGGAATTAATAAAAAGCTAATCATTAATTTAAAAACATCAAGTCACCAAATTTTTGAATGGAGAACATATAAACCATTTAATCTGGTACTTAATTTTATCTGTCATGGGGAGGAAATAAAAGGGGTTGTTGTATGCACTATCAGGCCAAATCCACATAACCATCCCTGGTGCCAGGCGACTGAAAAGCGGCTAATTTCTATTTACTCACACACTGTGCCCTTTAAGCAGAAAGTACACTAAGCATCTCTGCCTAGATCACTTTGCACTAAATCAAGGAACTGCTGTTGCATTTCCCTATAAGCATCACTGGTTTCATGTAAACTGAGAAACCAGTGCAATCATTTTTCAACTCACTCTATGCCCTTCCCATCTAACGTATGTAGTTGAGTGCATGAAGGCATTGAGCTATCAATGAAAGCCTCTTGTCCAAGCTGGTTCCCAATCATGTGATGGTTGTGATGGTTGGTTGGTCACACATCTCTCAAGCTACAAGTAATGTCATTTCCACCTTTATGTTGTACTGCAACATTGAGTCTAACTCCGTCCTGCTCATGCTGAAAGCTATGTGAACCTTCACCTACCAGTTAATCCAAGGCAATCCTTTAAATTCCCAGGAATGATTGCCATTGTGAGGACAAGTGCCCCATGCAAATACCCAATGGCAAGTTTCAGTCTGACTAAGGTATGACTTTAAGCTTGCCATTGGATACTTTCATGGGGCATTTGTCCTCACAATGGAAACATGGATGGGAGGCTAAATGGTAATATTGAGCAGATATATACTTTGATAATGTGATCTTTGTGGCATTCTTCAATCCTGTGCCCTGCATGTTACAGCGTGAAATGTTTTCAAAGGGACTGTCTTGCTCAACTTCCCCAACATCAGATGCTTGAGAATCCTTAGCCTCCAGGTGTCTTGATTTTATGGTAGAAAAGACATGAATCCCAGCTGAATAAGATAATTCCTTTGAAGGCACTTCATGCTGTGGCATGCAGGGCACAGGACTGAGGCATGGTACAAAGAGCACACTGTCAAGTGCTATATCTGTTCAACATTGCCATTCCTTTACAGGGTGTTGTCCCACAGTTGTCATCACTGACAGAGAAATGTACTGCTTAGCAGCCAGCAGATTTTTGTGGCAGGTGCCTTTCCAGTTCTGCTTTTGTTATAGACAGAAGCATGCAGGTCATTTTACCACTTCTTACTGCGTTTTCTCCCTGAAAGCAGGTTCAGCTATACCACCATCACACCCTTTAGTAACCTAGGTGTGTACGACAGGAGCCAGTCACCAAGGCTCTGCTCTTACTCACAGGTCCCAGTACGCAAGTCATATATCAAACATCACATTGGTCCAGATCTCAACCACAGACACAACTTATACTCTTGCAGTAGATTACTGTGGCATGTTACCTCAGGATGGGAGGCAATAGCTGTATTATTATTTGTACATATTTACATACTTAATATATTGGCAAAGCAATTTGGGAAGTCAACAGAAAACTGCAAGCCATGATCACACAGGCCATACCTGGATGCCTGTAGTTCATCCACCTCCCATGTCCATCACCATTGCACAAATAGGTTTGGTTTATAGTCACTTACTCATGCATCCATTGACTGATGCACATGAATCTTAAAAGTCCCCTGCTTTTTACTTGGATTTCCACATAATTACAGCTAAAGCAGACAAAGCACAAAGCTTTGGTCAATAGCCAGGAAATAATCAAGAATGCCCACAAGGCATTTTCAATCAATATTGGAATATATGGAAACCCAATGAATTTAAAGTAACAGCGAAAGTTTACTGGTTACAATATACATTTGTTCTTTCTCACTGACACCTATCTCTACTTACCAAGTCCTTCTCAACTAGGCTGCCAGTTTGTATTTGGAGGAAGGGAAGTGCCAAAGTCACTTGCAGGATGATTCAAAGAGTTGGTGGACCACTTTTATCACCAAAAGTCTTTGTTTGTTTGATTTATAAGCCTGGTAGCTTCAGTTTTCTATGCAGGATCTTCCTCCATTATCTGCTTCTGGTGATATTTTTCCTTTAATTCTTATTTATTTGTTTTTTTCTTATCTATCTCACCAAGGAATCTTTTTGATAATATTCCTGGCTTTTGTCTTCTCTGCTTTGTTTTTAGGCTTTGCCAGCTTCAGACTAGTATCATATTATGATGTGTGGGCATGTCTTGGAGACAATGACTTCCATGTATCCATAGTAAGTGAACCAAGATGGTTAGAGAGGATATAAGTGGCAACTCCTTACAACAATGAATGAGGTTATAATAGTATGATAGGGTAATATGAGATCAGATCAGATGCATTGAAAGGAAACCCAAGGGTTAAAAAAGAAGCTAACAAAGTAACTGGGTTTATGTGTATTAGGCAATGAAAACTTGTATGAATGTAGTGTATGAACCAAATGAAGTAACCATGCTGTAGAATTTCCAAAGTACAAGTATTACTTTTTTAAAAAATTAGATTACCTTGGCTTATTTTCAGTGGCACAATCTCTAACAAAATTAAGAGCTCAGAAATGTTCTGACTTTCTTCTACAGAAATGTGAGCAGGAGAAGAATAAGCAGTAAAAGCCATTAAGCCTGACCTTTAAACATAAGATAGCAGCTTTTTCTAAAACTAGCTTGGCTGGTGAAATCTTTTGAAGTACTCCATGTGAAGATGATGATACCAGCAACACCTCTTTCATTCCTGATATGCCACTATGGAATCTGTGTACACTATTTTGTGTTTGAAAGATAGCACTCTTGTTTATATATAGGACATAAGCCTTTGTTTAAAATAGTTAAAATACTGCATATAGTTCTTAACTTGGAGTTTATACATATAATAACATTACTTTCTAAATTATTATAATATGTTAAAATAATTTTGATATAAAAAACTATTCATAAAGACATATAAAATATATTAAAAGCATGAATGGATCTTGTTAATTAAGACATTAATTAAGAAACAAAACGAATTTTGCTGGGTCATGTAGGAAGTTAAAACCCACCCCTCTCCTAGAAAAATGAAATATTTTAGGAAATATTAAAAAGGCAGAATATTTCCCCTAAAAGAGAAGTAGAAACTCGGAGAGGCAGAAATTCACCCCCCACCCCTTTGTTAATGGGCCATCAAGGCCTGGGCCAGTCTATTCTACATAACAAAGATCTACCTCCTTCAGGCAGAGCCATTTAATTGCCCTTCATTGCACCACATAACAAGTTTCAACCAAACTTAGCACAGTCAACCTACAAAGCTAGCTATGACCTCTGACAGCAACCATCAGGATATTCTTCCTGTGCCCCAGGAAGTTCAAAGGCCAGAGAGGCATAAAACCCAGGGATTCTCAGCATCTCTTCCCTTTTCTTTGCCCAAGAGCTCCAAGGCATGTGACCCTGTTGATCAATTAGCCTTCTTTCCAAGGAACTTCTATAGATGTTTCTCTGGATAGATTTTCCCAGTACAAATTTTCTTTTTGACTGTTGGAAGAAATGTTCATCTGGGTTCAGTTTCCAAGTGGGGAGAAAGACACTGGAATCATAGGGAAGAAATGCTGAGAGTCACTGGGTTTTATGCCCTCTCTAAACTTTGAACTTCCTGGGGCACAGGAAGAGTATCCTGATTGGTTGCTGTCAGGGGGTCATAGCTAGCTCTGTAAGTTGTCTGTGTGTTATGTTTGGTTGAGTCCTGCTGGGTGATGCAATCTTCCCAGGTGTTGTTAGATGGGTCCACGTGTGAAGGAGAGGCAGGACATGGCAGTAACTGTAAAGATGTCTTTATTGTGGTTAAATCCCAAAAGGCTGCTCAATTGCGGCAGGCGCTGGCTTTTGTAGCCGGTGCAGTCCAAAGCTTCAGCCACTGTTGGGACATTATTTTTCCCACCGGTGGCTGGACCAATGAGAGGAGTCTGTTAGTCTGAATGAAAGCCCTCACCAGAAGCTAGGTGTGGTGGCCAGGATTGGACAAAGAGATAGAACCTGGGTTGCCACCTGCACCTCCTGCCAAGAAACCAGACCGGCACCCCCAGCAGAAACCCCCAAAAGTGGGAAACACCCACAGCCCCATGGGTCTAGGTACACGTTGACTTAACTGGGCTTACTGAGGCATACTCCAAGTGGCTGTAGGTAATTTTAATGAAATCAACCACATCAGAGGCAACCATAAGAGCACTCCAACCAGTAGACGTGGCAGGTTCCAGTCTACTATGGTGAGTGGTAGTTCTCCTCAGAATATTCTGTACTCCATGTGGGTTGTCTTCCTTTCCAGAACTGCGGGAGCCCTGGTAGTCTCTTAACATGATGGTCTGTGGCTCTAGCTGGTCACGCCACTGCTTGGGTTGGAGTTTTTTGAGGGTATCCCACAATATCATAGATGTGTAGGACCCTGAGTCCACCTCCATGCAGCAGGTCTTTCCCTCGATGGAGACCGTAGCCATTATCTTGTTGGTTTCGTAGACATCAGCGTGTCTCACCTGGGTCTGCGTGTAGCCCATGAATGTGAAATGGGCTTCTTCTTCCCTGGTGTCCTCTCTCCTTTTGAATTTCCTGCCAGGGTTCTTCTGCCCCCTGCTTGGCGGCTATGTTGTCTCGTGGGGGACGTTGCTTATCTGCCTTGTTTGCTGGTCAGTTGGATGGCCCAGCATACCTCCACGATGTGGCCTCTGCACTCACATCTCCGGCAAAGAGTGTCCTTGAATTGGCATGCTGAACGGTGGTGGTTTCCACCACAACCCCCGCACTCTCTGCTTCCTGGTTTCCTGCCTGGCTTACTGGCTTTTAGTTTGTAGATGTCTCCGTCGTCGTCGGATGCAGATTCACTAGGTTTGGGGTGGCGATCGGTTACGGTAGCGTGGACTTTCTCTGTTCCCCTGATCTGCGCTGCTGAGTTGTTAGATGACTCCGTGGCTCATGTCTCATCGACAGCTTCTTTGAAGGTGATGTCCTCGCGGGCCAGGAGTTTCTTTTGTAGTATGTGATCCTTTGTCCCCAGGATGATCCGGTCTCTGATCATCCCCTTGGTGTCAGGGAATCTGCAGTTTTTCATGATTCTCCACAAGTCTGCCACAAATGCCTTGACCGTGTCCCCCTCTCTTTGGCTCCGTGTGTAGAAATCGTATTGGCTGGCCAGGTAGGAAGGAGAGGGGCCATAGTGTCCCTTGATGGCCCATTGTAGTTCATCCCAGGGCACAGTCTGTAGGTCATCTGCTACCAGAACATATGCCATTTCATAGATCTCGATTTTGCAGTAAGTTAGGAATAATGCTTTTTTCTGTGCATCGGGAACCGCTTAGAGTCCATTGACTTCCAAGTGCAGGTTAAAACGGCCCATGTAGGAGGACCATTTTTCCTTTGCTGGATCGTAGGGGATTGCCATCGGATGGTGTGCCAGGCTGGTTGCGCGTTGTGCCATGTCAGTCGATGGGTCGCGATGGTTGCGCTGGCCGGTAAAATGGTGTCTGAATCCACGAGGTGTCCTTTGTTCTCTCTGCAGTTCAGGATCCCATCCTCATCGCCAGTGTTAGATGGGTCCACATGTGAATGAGAGGCAGGACAGAGCAGTAACTGGTAAGATGTCTTTATTGTGGTTAAATCCAAAAAAAGGCTGCTCAAGCGCGGCAGGCTTTTTTAGCCGGTGCTGTCCAAAGCTTCAGCCACTGATGGGACTTTATTTTTCTTGCCAGTGGCTGGGCCAGTGAGAGTAGTCTCTTAGCCGACTCCACTCTTTGGCCATATTTGGTCATATGTAACAGGTGCCATGTGGTGAGATGGGTAATCCTATCACGTCCTGAAAGCCATGTCTTAATCCCATCAACCTGGAGCTGAAGTGGGGGTCAGGGAGCTGCAGGAAGCTTCTTTGTCTTTAAAAACATGTTTCTCCTTTTCTCATCTGGGGAAATATAATATTCTGCCTTTTTAATATTTCCTAGAATATTTCATTCTTCTAGGGGAGGGGTGGGTGCTAACTATCTACAAAGGGAAGGCCAATTTTGAGACTGCCAGCTCTAAGTTCTAGCTATAATGGTTGGTTTTACCAGGGTTCCCCAACCATAGTGCTTCAGTAAAGTGATATTGTAAGTCAATGCACAGTAGTTTGTTAGTAGTTTCTACTTAAAGCAGAAAGTAAAACAATGTTGGTGTGTCTATTGGACCAAGAAGGATGGGAAAGTGGATAGCTGCTTGGAAAATGTCCATAATGCATTTGCATATCCAAATGCATTTGCCTCAGCTATTGTACAATTCCCGTATGTCTTCATTTTACAGCATTTTCTGTGGGTGTTGTGGTGACTCCCTGTTGTCATTATCCTTGTCTAGGATCATATGTAAGCTTCCAAGTTCCATCATTTTAATAATGCCTCCTAAAAGCTCCAGAGCACAAGTAACTCCTCTCTGATATTATTCATAAACAGCTACATAGGCCTGAATTCCCCCACAGAGGAGCACTTCTGTCCCATTCTATGAAGTGTACTTTTTAAAAAGTACATTGGAAGGCAAATGAAACAAAGGAACATAAGCAATCACTTTGTAACTATTTGGCTGACACTTGCCACTATTTACATTTAAATTTAACTTCGAAGGCTTTGTAAGGGATTGTGAAAAGTACATTAATCTGTGTAGCAAGCGATTGTATGCTAGAATGAATCAGTAACAAATGTTTGCTTTTAATCTGATTTTGACTGCTTATGTCCCAGAATAAATGTAGAGTGCGTTCTGAAATAAATTAGAATGGAATGTATTCATTTTTTCATACAATTCAAACATTTAAGGTTTATATACTGAGCAGGAGAGGAAGGGAAGGACGAAATACAAAAAGATAAATTTTATAGTACAGTCAGCTTTATTTTCACTTTTACTGTGAAGCTGTATCCTAGATAAATTAATCTGCTCCTCAAGACAGATCTTAGCAATAATAACTGAAGGGAAGGTGCAGGTTTCTCCAGCTTACGTACCACTTTTATATTTAAATTAATAATGTAGCCATTATTTCTACTGGCAGAACTACTTAAAACTTTAGATTAAGTAGTTCTGCCAGTAGAATTACAAGACTACTGCTATTCCTGCTTCTTTCTTTGCACAGTCCTTTTTTTTTCTCCCAATGATCTTGGGTTGCTTCTGGACATGAGAACTCATATTATGTTTTTGTGTTTTATGTCTTTGTTTATACCTGCAGAATAGATTTAATCTTTTAGTTGCAGCTTAGAATGATCCTGGCAATAAGCAATTCAAGGACAATGAGAGGGTTCCGTTTCTCTTTGTTCTGTCTATCAAGACAAACATTTTAGCCACCTACTCAGGAATTTAAAATACCTTGAGGCATACTTGAATTCCCACAACTTTCCTGCAGAATAATTTTCTAGGATTTTCTATCCTTCCTTTTCTCATTGGATTCTTCAATAATGTTTTCATGCTTTCCCACCATCTAATATATCAGAACTAAAGAAATCTGCATAGCTATATGTGCTCATCTTTTTTGTTGTTAATTTTAACTGGGAATACCTAATTTATACTGTATGGGGATGACTACTAGATTAGGGATCACCAACCTTTTGGACCACAGGGACAACTAAATTCATAATTTTAAATCCCTAATAACTAATATGATCTGCCTAATGATTGGCTGGGTGGGTGTGACTAGGTGGTCATGTGACTGGGTGGGTGTGGCCAACTCAATGACACTCACATCAAGGTGCATCTCACCAGCCTCTACTCACCCCTCCCCTCCCAACCACTCCTCACCTGCTCACCCGGGCTCCTTAGGGCCCCAACACAAAGCAGTTGTTGGAGCTAAGAAGCCACCTCAAGAAAGAGATGGCAAACAGCTGGCTCAATTCAAATTGGATCTGGCCAAGAAAGAAGCTCAACAGAAGCACCGCACTGAGGACTTCAGGCATAGGCTTTCCATGCAGAAGGAAGATCTGTGAGAGTGCAATGCCAGGTACTGGCACCTGGGGGCTCAGTGGGCTGATATGGTCAGCCAGTTGCAGGCCATGATGCAGTCCTACTGGAACAAGGCTCTTCATCACCAGGGGCACTTCTCTCCAGCCTTTGCCCAAAGCCCCACACCAGGAAGCTGAAGCAGACCCCAAGTCAGAATTTCTGCCCCCCTCCAACCCACACAAAAAGTCCCCAAAGGGGGAGACTCTCTGTAGCAACACAAATGTTCATTGCATGTATCTGGCCCAGGGGCCATAGTTTGAGGACCCCTGATTTAGTGCAATATAAAAAATGGAAAAATTTTTTTGCCAACCACCAAAATTTTCTTACGGACCACCACTGTACTAGATGGTAATATGTTACAGTTTTCTGGACATATGCCCATGCTGCTATCTTACGGTCATTTGGATTCCTGCAGCATAGATATAGTAGCCCTATTCTAGGAACAAATTTATTCTTAGTCTGCATTGTGATTTAAAGGCAAAATGATGCTATACTTCAGCAGTACATATCCTTATAATTTATTTCTAGCTAGTGCTTTTATGTTTTTGTAATTCCCTTTTATTGTACTTAAACATTACCATAGAAGTTATGTTGGGTGCTTAGGTTTTGGATTTTGGATTGTCAAGCTTATATTAAGTCATGGTTACTATGTAATTTATTCTATAATTAAATATTGCTGGTCTTACAATTTACAGTCTAATCTTTAATCACTACCCCAAAAGTTTCTGGATTATAATGATCAGTTTTCAGCTACATAACTCTATGTATGTCTCTTCTGAAATACATCTAAATGAGTTGAATTGGACTTAACTCCTAGCTACATGTGTATAAGATTGCAATCAACTCTTTAATCTTTCTCAAAGTCAGATTGGGAGTTCTAGTACAAGTGTCATACAGCAGAATGTGCAAAAACATGATCAAATTGCACTGTATCTGGAATGTTATTAGAGAATCAATATTAGCTGCTAAAGTATAATAATATATAGTAATGCAATAGTGATTCTTGATTCTTCTGTAATAGCTAATTCAGATTTATTTAATAGGTGATGTTTATAATATGCTATCATTATAATATTTCAGTATTACTGTACTTGCATTATTTAACATAGTGATTTGTGAGCTGTAGATAATCTATAACAAATAAGGGCCATTGATATGAAAGAGACTTTATGCCATTGTTATTCTGTAGAAGTATTACATTTGTATTTTAGAAGCAATTTAATTTATTGATGGCCATGTGTTGAAGGGTAAAAGGTTATTAACAATTTGGATGATCACAATCTGAGGTCTTGAGCTGTAGCCTACCTAGTTATCTCTCAATTAACTAAAAACTTAATGCAAGTCATAATTATTTAAGTGTAGTAAGATTTAGTAATAAACAAAAAAGGATTACTAAGAATGTTTGCTCTAAGAAATCTGAAGTGCTAAGGCACTTTGAAGTTAGGGAAAATGCTTCTAGATGTGTATTCCTTGCTGCCATTTGATTTAAGAATGATTTGAGATAGCTTTATGAAACATTGTTGGAACAGTGTTATGGACCTTGGACAAATTTCAGATGTCATTGTTTGGCTAGATATTTCAAACCAAAACTAAAAAGGACATGATTATTCTGTAGAAATATAGCATGCAAGTACAAAAGAAAACCAAATGGCATGGGATCCCAAATTTGAATTTTTATTTTATTTCACAAGAATTCTATTCAACCTCATTCTCAAAGATTCTCAGTTGTTTATATTCATAGTAACAACAGCTAATATTCTTTCATTGATCTTCTGAAGCCATTAATAAACCTAAATGCTTACACACAAATTCCTGATTAGGATTTTCCTAGGAAGGAGGCAACAGCAAACTACTTCTGAAAAACTTTGCCAAGAAAACTGTGGAGGCTAATCCTTGTGGGAGTCAGTACTGATTCAAAGGCACACTCACATTCATATGCTGAGGGTATATGGGGGCAAGGAATGAAACTAATCGTTGTCTTGAATCAAAGATGTGTGTGTGTATGTACCTTGAGTCTAATATAAGTGATTTTCACATGGCATCCTTGCAAACTCAGCTATTATGGCTGGTAATTCATGGTATATGGCTTTAGCGTGAACCAACTTACCATATACAGTTTATTTCATAAGCCATAGTTAAACATGCCTGCCAGTATAGTTATATTTGATATGATTCACAAAAGGAGTTAAATCCTTAGGGTAATTATTACTATTGTTTGTATTTATGAATACTGTAGAGAAATGAGGTATGACCGTATATGATCCAATATATTTACAATCTAAATAGAAACAGGAAAATGCTTAGATAAGCAACAGAAGAATATGTGCTTATTTCAATTTACATTGTTTATTTACAATACAGTGGATACTCAAATGTTTATTGTACTTCCCCAGAAAGTGTATATGAGGAAGGACTTAAAAGAAACAAGGGAGATAATTGACTCCATGCACTTGAGAGGTAGTTGCCTTGAAAAGGGCAGCAAGGAGAAATTGGATGGCAGAAGATTGTAGAAAGTTATAAAGGGTGGGAGGGGGAGAGAGAGAGAGAAAGAAAGAGAGAGAGAGAGAGGGAGGGAGGGAGGGAGGAGGAGGAGGAAGAACAAGCTCTTGTTCTTTGACTTTGAAAGTAGAATATGCACTACTGTATTTGTATGCTGTCTGGCCATAAAGCATTTGTTATTGAAATTGTACAATGCAACAATCCATTTCAGTTATCCACCAAACAGAGTGTAGAGGAGAGCCATATTAATTTATGGTAGTTAAAATCAGGAGGAGTCTCATAGCACCTTTTCAAATTAACTCATTTTATTAAAAGATACAATGAGCTGCAGTTCACTTCAGGTTGGGAAGGAAATCCTGCTCATACTTGCTATTCTTTCAATATCCACATGTTTGTCCAAAAAATCTGAACTGAGACCAGGTTAAGATTTGTATGGGAAACTGAGAATTATGCTTTGCACAAGGATCATCATCATAATAACCTACACTGCAAACCTTGAATGTCCCATGTATTTTTACTGGGAAGTAAACTGTTGGAAGAAAGTGGAAAACCCCATGTATTGTTATCAAATACATAGACGGGTGTTTGAAGTAATCAGTGGTTAAACCTGATATAAAGAGAGGTTACTTTTTATAGCATGGCAGCTGGTATTTTGGGGCAGGAGGAATGTGTATCATTCAAAAGGAAACAAGAGGGGTCCTCATTCAAGAAGTATAGGCATTTGTGTATATATACTTGGGTACAAATTTAAACAGTAGCTAAAATAGAAATATATAACTTTCCCTCCTAATGTTTCTTTACTTTTACCTTACTGGATAGCCAATTCTCACAATCTGCCTTCTTTAAGGAAGATACAGACCACCATGGCTGTGTAGAAGGAGAGTTTTAATTATATGCTGTGTTTGGTTCAACAGATACAGCCTGTTATGGTAAACAGAAACAGTCCTGTTCTTTTTTGCATCTGTGTTTGCAAGAAAGAAGTACTGGGTTTGATCATGTTTATTAGCAAAATAATTCTGCAGGTGTTCAAATGTATATCTCCAAAACTTACAATTAAAACTGATATATTAGGGGTTGCTCACTACAGCTTATTTAGCCTGTTAAAATGGTTTCACAGCTTAAATAGACAGAGTTACCTTTTATTTTTATTTTTTTAAAGGGCAATGGTAGGGAATTCTGTTTTTATTTTTTCCCCATTCAAAATGGCTTGAAAATGTCTGGAAAAAAAATTAACAAAACATGTAATGCTAGAAATATGTATGATGATCCTACTGTGGCAGTAAGAGGCAGAAAGCCTCTTCTGGCATTCCTGTAACTGTTATAGCATTTCATTGTAGAGCTTTTCTTCCTTCCCTGTTCTCACAACCATGGATCTCAATAACTGTTACTGGATAACTCTGATTCTAAGATGCAATATGAGAATTAAAATGTCCTGTTTAGAAACAAACTTTTATAGCTTGTTATATGCTATCACTACAGAAAAGGCCACTGCTATGTAAATGAATGCAAATAGTGATATCCCAAAACATATAATAGGGTTAGAAAAGAATTTTCCTAAGGATTTCAGTTTCACTTTGCTATGATCTTATTATTGGAGCATAACTGATAATAAAGTGCCCTTAATTAAAAAAGCAAACAAAACAAAACCATTGCATAACCCTAGATTCTGATGATTGGATAACTGTGCACACTCTTTGGGCAACACTTAATAACCATTTGGGTCTACAGCGTTTTTCTTGGGCTATAAGAATGAGATGCAAAACTCCAAAAAGTCAATAAATAATACCAAAGTGATTCAGAACATTTTCACTCTGTAGCCTAGGTTTGGTAGGGTTATACCCCGCTTTTCTCCTGCAATTTAAAATTAGGACTTATGTTTGGAAGCTTAATGGTACTGTGTAAAAGTTGAACAAGAAGGAAACTAAAACATATTTTTTGCAAAGCAATCTCGTTTTAATGCAACTTCACAGATTATAAGTAATTGTGGCTCTTCTCCAGTAGTTTTTGAGAGGAAATAATAGTGTGGAAGGAGAGTCTTTGGCAAAAAAAATGTGCGCTGGTGTCCTTTCTATAATTTTTATGCTACATGATTTAAAAGTTTCCATGGATATGAAGTTGATATCAATGTGTTAAGGTAATTTCTTCATTTCTAGAGTCCTTGTCAGGCTTCTATGCCTATTTTTTTGTTAGATTTATATCCTGTCTTTCATTTGGGAGACAGAGACAATGCATATAACAGTGCTTTCTCCAATATTTCCCAACAACAGCCCTCTGAGGTAGATTGGCCTGAAGGAAAGTGATTGACTCAAAGTTACTTAGAGAGCTTCTCCTTCTGCAGGTGGATAGAAGAACCTGGCTCTCTTGTGTCTGCCTAATATCTTAATCATTACACCATACTAACTCTTTAGCATGGGAAGCTAATAATTTGTTAGGGTTAACTTTTCTCCTCCATCTGTCCTATCTCTGTTCCCCTTATCCTGCCAATCTTATCTAAATAAAAATGAGTTAGATCTGATGTCCATGACAACAGTTGAAGTCAGAAAAAGCTTTCTAATCCCTTGAGTCTAATACTTCTCTGCCCATGTCAGGACTAGTTTCCTTGGAACACTTGCCAAGATCTGATTTAAGAAGCTGATTGGATTCACAGATATGTACTCCAGGCTGAAGTAATGTGCCAAAATTAAAAGTTTTCTTCTTGACCATTATACACCATTGCCAACTAGCGTATTAAGCAGATTAGATGTATTAAAAACAGTAAGCCCCTTTTTCATTCTCACTGGGTGAAATATTAGTGATGATCTCTTTCTTTCCCATGAAACTAAAAAATGATGCCACACATTACAGAATGACCAAGTCAACTGTTACACAGATGGCAGGAAGTTACCAGCATACTAGTTGTTTGATGTTTACCTGTATTTATATACAAATATATTGTTTCATTCATACTGTAATATACTTTTCCTAAAAGGAAAAAAAAAACCTTACCTAAATATCATGTGTGATCCATAATAGAAGTTTCTTGTTTGTTTAGCATGGGCGTCTGCAAATAACAATCTACATCAAGTGGATCTGAAAATATTCAGAGGAGCAGTTCTGAGGAAGCTCATGGAAGTTCCAAGAATGGTGCTATGTTCAAAACTTCCATTTTCAGTGCCTAAAAGTTTATGAGAAATGCATTTATGCACACTGTCCTTATAGGTTCCTAGTGAACTCTGTTTTCTGACCTTTATATAACAGGATGAGATGCTGTAGCTTCAAAGTATCTCATTGTTTTTGGTTTCTGTATAAATGCTGCAAAACATTATTTGATGACATTCTGATATTTTATAATCTGAATTGTTGTTCGTCAACTATGTATCTGTCATGTATTATAATTAGGTTATGCCCACAGAAGATTCTTTGCAACACTGATGTGCTCTAGAGCAGTGGTCCCCAACCTTTTTTGTACCACGGCCCAGTATCAGCATCCCAAAATGATCCGCGGCCCGGTACCGGCATCAACACGCATAACAAGGCAAGGCGAGCCGAACAAATGGCCAGCCAGCCATCCCCCGCTTCTCCCCACCACCTTCAACTCCTCCTTTGTACCTTAGTTGATGGGCTTTGCTTCGGGACGGCTTTGGGACGGTCACTCAGCTCGCCTTGCCTTGGGTGCTGAAAGAATCCTCGTGCCTTAGTTTCATTTGAAGCCGCCCCCCTTCGATGAAACTAAGGCGCGAGGATTCCTTCAGGACCCAAACACCGCTTTCCAACCAGAAAAGCTCACCCGGAAGCACTTTCTTGTCAAACAAGATGGTGGTGCTCAGCAAACCAGCGGCCCGGCAGGAAATGTTCCACGGACCGGGACCGGTCCGCGGCCCGGTGGTTGGGGACCCCTGCTCTAGAGTCTGTAGTAAGCATCTTGAAACATTACAATTCTCCAGTGGATTAAGCTACAATTTGTAACCAACATAGATGAAAGAAACCTCAGAATCATTATCATTTCCCACAAAACATTGAAAATTAATCCATCTCTTGGAGGTAACTAGTTGTTTGGGCACAACTCAATGAAATGCTAGGAAAATGCTCTTACATTGTAAGTTTTTGACTGTTCTCTGTTGATGGAAAACCTATAAATTTTTCTTTTTATTACAGAAAAACATTGTTCCAGGAAACTGAAGCCAAGAACATTGCTCCAAACACAGGAAGTGTGGGCTTTGCTATAGAAACTGATTTTATAGGGCTTTATTGATGTTTCTCTCATGCAGCATTACGAGCCCAAGATTTTTGACAGACAAACATTGGAAAACTTACAGAAAGTTTAGTAAATAGCAGATGAATTTATAAGGAGCACTGATTAACAGTTAATCATGACCCTGCGTATAAAACTCTGTTATACATAAATACAGAGAATTCAAAGCATATTTAATTTTTAATTTATTGTTATTAGTAACAACATTGCTAAAAAGGACTACAAAAAGAAAAACTGATTCTAAGATAAAATAAGGCTACGAGAAGATGGATCATAAATCAAAACTGTTCCAAATAGGTTTAATGCCAGATAGGACAGAAGTCCTGGTTCTTTGCCCAGTTGTTGAAATATTTAGATAAGAAACTTCAGAATTACAAACTTGTTTATTCCTAGAAACTATTTATTTATTACAGCAATCATTTGGCTGCTATTTGAGCAACAGAAGAATGCATTGGAGCTATATAGGGTAGTTACAACTTTTTTAAAAAAATAAGGGTATTTAATATTGACAATGAAATATAGAGGTTATCAAGATATATTGAAAAGACAAGGGAAAAACTAAATGAGCTAGAATAAACAGTGCTTTTTTCATAAAAATAATTCTGACATTGGCCAGGATTTAACATCTAAAGTAAAGGTCAAAGTAGATGTGATAGGAATAAAAACATGTATGAAAACATGCCTCAGGAAGAAAGACCTGCTCTAGTTACTTATCAAAGTTCACAAAAAGGGCGGCTGTTGAGATAAAAGGGAAGCATGTGTGCAGATTACTGAGCAATTCCTGAGCCAGTTTTCTTTTAGAAAAGTTCACTTCTAGGTTTAGAATTAATACTAGAAAGTGATGTTTTTTAAAAGTAGCAGTTAATTTGGAGGGGAAGGGATGCTGCTCATAACAGCATGTTGTAGTAATTTCACCGGAGGCAGAGATTTTAAAAAAATACTTTTCTGACCAAAGCAAAATGGATGCATTATATTATACATTGGCTTAATGGATCTATTTTACACCTTTTCTGGACAAAAAAAGACTAACAATCATAATCCCTGAAATTGATTATCTTGGTGGAACAAGCCAGCAAAGGCTTGGAAAATTTATGCATACAAGTAGTCCTCCATTTACAACAGTTTGTTTAGTGACCATTCAAAGTTACAATAGCACTGAAAAAAGTGAGATGACAATTTTCCACACTTATGACCATTGCGGCATCCCTATAGTCATATGATCAGAATTTGGACACTTGGCAATTGAGTCATCTTTATCACAGTTGCAGTATCCCTAGGTCAAGTGATGAACTTTTATAACCTCAAAAGCAAAATTAATGGAGAAGCCAGATTCGCTTAACAACCATGTTATTAACTTAATAACTGTGGGGATTCACATAACAACTGTGGTAAGAAAGGTCATAAAATGGGGCAAAGTTCACTTAGTAAATGTTTCATTTAGCAACAGAAATGTTGGGCTCAATTATAATCGTAAGCAGGGGACTATCTAAATTTTGGTACCAATAAGTATCAAATAAGGAGTATTCATACTATCACACTGAGAATCACATTCTGTAGTTTCTGAAACAATTTTGTAAAACTGAAATTTTGGATTAGAATTTATATCACTGCTTAAAAGGGGTTGCATATTGTAGAACAACTTAACTTTTTTATGGAAATTGGTTTTCTATGTTTTCTAAGTATCTAGGTAGATATATTATGGTAAGAGAGGGTAGGAGTATCTGCACCACAGATAGTGAAGCTAATTAACATAACTCAATTTGCAGATTTTTTTTGACCAAGCAGGGAACAGCAAAAGAAAAGGAATACAAGACTTTAATTATTACTTGCTGGCAAAATCAGGACAACAACTGCCAGTCTGCTCTTAGCCGGTAATTGGCGATTAACAGCAGAAAACAAGCTGGCCCGTATGTTTTTTTGCCAGCAAGCAAGGAATAAGAGGTGATTTGCAATATCTGAGTTTGTGCAATGATGTCACTACATAATCCCTGTCCCCAGTAAGACCAAGATGCAAGAATGTAAGCTTGGACCTACTTTTCTGTGGGCACTCCTGGGGATAAGCAATGTGGTACCCTCCAAACTACAGCTCCTATAATTCTGTCCCAGTGGATTTACTAAGGCCAATAGCAATTTCATCCAAAAGATCTAGAAATCATCAGACTGTTAAATGTAAAAAGTCAAAATTCCATGTACCCCAGAAGATGGGGGTAAACAAAATGCTTCCTCTATTAAGACAGATAGTAGGTATGCCTGGGCAACTTTCTCTCAAGTGGAATGACTGGTGTCAAATTAAGATGCAGATTGCTGCTTTTGTTAGCAGTGTTTGGGAAAATATCTGCTAGGAGTTTAAGAAAAGGAAATTTTGAGTGTTTACTCAGATCCTGCAGAGGGTGCTGTGCAGTGAAAGTGTTGAGTATAGAAGTCTGAGTTTAGAGGCCCGAGTTTCTGATTGGAGAACTTATTGCAAATTCAGGAGAGTACTTGGCTTTATGTAAAGCCAAGATGGCAGCAGAAGGAAAAGGTAAGTGGATTGAGGTGTGGAGAGTACTTTCCTTCCTATATTTTGTTTTCAACCATCACAATCCACAAAAACTTTGCCCTTACTGCTCCCTCTCATCAAGGATGAGAAAAGGATTTTTGTTTTTAAAATGCGCGTATGCAAATTTCAAGTAGTTCTCTTAGTTCAGAGACAGGGTTAAATTAGCCCAAATAAGTATTTTGAAGGGCAAGATGGCGTCTTCCCATTCCATGTGCAGAAGCAAACTGGAATGGACACATTCCTTGCTTATTTGCTATTTAAGACTGGAAACTTAAGCCCCCTTTTTTGAAGGAGGCCATATCATTCTCTGAAAATAAAATAAAAACATTATCAAACGAGGATGTACTGTGTTCACATTACCCATTTAATCAGGGTTAATAGAATAAATTTAATATTCAGAATTTGGACACAACTGCACATTAGTTATACCAGTCGGTTCTTTTATACATTCATGTCAGATTCAGACATTTGTCCCTAAAAGGGTGAACTAACTGCTAGTATTTTCTGACCAATTTTTTTTTATTCCTTTTCTTGAAGCTTCATGTAAGGCTAATTCAAGAAAAGAAACACGCACATATGTGGAGAGAAATTTAATGAGAAGAAATTGAAGTGTTTTCAAATCAGTTGTTTCTTCTTTTCTTCTTTAACTTCAAAATATGCCTGAAGAAAATTCACCCTTCAACTTTATTGGCAACTGTTTTTCATGTTTTTTAAAATGCAATATTTGTTCCCATTGACGTATAATTCTAGAGAAAACAATTGCTGAAGAAAAATCAGGAAATTGGAAATAGGTTCAGCATTAATTCTTTCACAACTTCTACCTTCACTGCTGCTTTTCAGCTAAATTGGAGAACAATACTTGTTACCTTTCTGAAATATATAGATGTATAGATAGATGGCTGTAGAGATAGAAAGAAAGAGACAGACAGATCTCTCCCTCTCTCTCTCTCAAGTTCATATTGGAAAATATATTTTCCAATATGAACTTGAACATATTTACTTGGAAACAAAAGTTACTGGGTTCAGTGAAATTTGGTTCCAAGCAGGTACTTATTGACCGTGCAATTTGTTCTTTCAGAGATAAGGTATGAAAAATTGGTTTTGCAAATATGCAGAATAGTATGGGTAGAATTGAAGTAATGGTACCCATTAGGGTACTGATTGAGTAGGCACATAGTATTGTCATATACCTTCTATTATTTTCTTAGGTAACAGAAAATTAATTGTACAAACTATACAAGAGCGCTTTAAAAACAAGGAGGACAAAAATATTTAAAATAGGGAGGAAAGTAGAGCAAACTGAATACAAATGATCCTGTTCATATAAATGCATATAAAAAGAGATAGTTTTAATTCTCTGGAAAAACTCTTCTCTTCAACAATTGAATTTACCACTTCAGAAAGTAGGAAAAATGCTATAAAATATTCCCCCCTCCCAACTCCAATTCCTTAGAAACAAGCCAGTGAGCTATAGTCAATAGTTTAGAAAACTGCTGAAGATCAGAAGACCAGGCCAGTTACACTTTCCAATCATGGTTATTCTTTTTTTTTAATTGATTTTTAAAACAATCATGAACATAAAACATTTTTAAAATAAACATGAACAAAACATAAAAACATCAAGCCATCTTCCATATATATACATACAGTGTGCTGGTTGGTTTACAGATTGTTTTGTGCTTCCATTTCGTAGTCTTCAGTTACAATTACATTGTATATACTCTCGTACTTTCAATCAAATATTAAATATATTAATATCATTATTAATCATTTGACTATACTTTTATTCATTCATGTTTTATGAAATAATCATATTTTACTTAATTTGTTTTATAACGGTTCATATTATCATCCCAAATCTATCCTAAAATCATTTTGGAGATATAATAAGAAAAGAATACATCTTTATATATTTATTATTTTCTAAGAATCTACATATTTCATTACTATGTTTTATTGTCTAACCATTGATAGAGTAGATCCCAAATTTTATAAAATTGTTTATCATCTTGTTCTCTAATTTCAAATGTCAATCTACTCATTTCAGCACATTCCAATATTTTCTTAATGGTTTCCTCCTGTGATGGTGTTTTCTCATTTTTCCAGTATTTAGCAAATACAATCCTAGCCGCTGTTAATACATTTACAATCAGGTATTTCAAGTCTTTACTATATATTTCAGGTAAAATTCCCAATAAAAATATCTCTGGTTTCAAATCTATATGCTTTTTTGTCATTTTTTCCAACCACATGTGGATTTTAGTCCAATATTTTTTAGTATCTGCACATGTCCACCACATATGGTAATATGAGCCAGGTGTCTGATGACATTTCCAACATTTTTCAGATTTATTCTTGAACATTCTTGCTATTCTTGTCAGGGAAAAATGCCACCTATAAACATCTTATACAAATTTTCTTTATATGCTGTTGACATTGTCATTTTATAATTTTGAGACCACAATTTTTGCCATTTCTCTAGATCAATCCCATACCCAAAATTCTTCCCCCAAGCAATCATAGTTTCTTTAACTTGTTCTTCTAGTTTAATTTCTAATATCCATACAATTTTTTAATCACCTTTTCATCAGTACCTGTCAAAATCTTATCTAAGTCAGTCAGTTTATCATAGAAACCTTCTGTTTTAGAATCTTTATCATACCTTGAATGTATTTGCGCATATGAAAACCAATTCATCTTTATACCTTGTTCCTCTAATTTTTGCATAGATTTAAGTTCACCCTTTTCATTCAATATTTCACCATATCTAACTGTTTGTTCCTTTTTGTATATTATAGGATAAGAAAATGCTTCAATAGTCGATAACCAGACTGGAATTTTCATTAACATTGTCTTTTAATCTTCTCCCAGTTTAACCACAGAGACTCCCGTATATAATGTCTTCTAAAGTACCCCTGTGTTTTAGTTCCTTTATACCATAAAAAAGCATGCCACCCCAACAACAGATCATGTCCTTCTAATGTCAACAATCTAGTATTTCTTAATGTTATCCATTTCTTAACCCACATCAAATCTGTAGCTTGGTAATACAACTCCCAATTAGGCAAACCAAGTCCTCCTCTTATTATAGCATCTTGCAAAAGTTTTAATTTTATTCTTGCTTTCTTACCTTGCCATATATATTTCAACACAATTTTATTTAACTCTTCAAAGTAATCTTTTCCAAGCCTAATTGGAATTGTTTGGAACAAATATAAAATTCTGGGTAATATTGATCTTGATTGTTGATATTCTCCCTATTAATGACAGTTGTAAATTTCCCCATTTCGCCAGATCTAGCACTATCTGCTGCTCAAGTTTGATATAATTATTCTCTTTTAGTGTACTGCATCTTGCTGTCAAATATAACCCCAAGTACTTGATCTTATTCGTGACCTGGATTTTCAATAGATCTGCCAGTTCTTCCTTTTGTCTTGATAACATATTCTTTGTCAAGATCTTTGTCTTATCTTTATTTATTTTCAAGCCAGCCACCTTTCCATATTTCTCTATCTTTTCTATCAATTTTGATGCTGTTTCTAGTGGGTTTTCTGAAATGAAAACCAGATCATCTGCAAATGCTTGCAATTTAAATTCTTCCTTTTTAATTTTCATCCCTTTTATATTCTTTTCATCTCTAATATTTCTATTTAGCACTTCCAAGGTTAACACAACAGAGGTGATAGTAGGCACCCTTGTCTTGTTCCTTTTCTTATATCGATAGAGTCTGTCAGTTCTCCCTATCAATCATGGTTATTCTATAGGTTATCCACAAATGTGACGAACATTGTTTCTGTACTGTACATTGGTCCAAAACCTGATTACCAATGGTCCATATAACCAGCTTCCTCTAGAACTCTTGGGAGTTGCAGGACTACCATTCTCTCTAAATCTTTCTAAGAAAGCTGAAGACATCTAAAATTACCCCCCAAAGTTGAGTGAGTAAAGTCTTCTTGGCAGAGACATGCCATTGTGAGATGACAGAAATACCCCCTTATTCAAAGAAGGGCTTGAATGTGTTTGACTACTATTCAAATCCAACCTCCTTTCACCTCATAGGAGATCTTACCAACCATGAGAGACAAGGATGCAAATAGAAAATGGTGGAGCTGAAACTACAAAGTCAATATCTGCTCTTCCAGAATTTACAAATTCAAAATGATTCTAGATCAGTCACAATATGAAATCCCAGGCATCCCTATTGGCATCTGTAGAGCATAGTTCTTCTTGAATCTGAGCAGTTTCATTAGCCATTTCTTCACAGTGGGTTTTTAGATAGTCTTAGAGAACAACTTTTCCCAAGACAGAATTTAAAGAGGGCTGGATAGCATTTTGCAGACACAATCAGGATGGCAAAACTCACACCTTTTTGCTGCTTGAATCACCCCTGCATCAGTGGTGGGATTCAAGTTTTTTTACTACCGGTTCTGTGAGCATGGCTTGGTGGGCGTGGCAGGAGAAGGATACTGAAAAATCTCCAGTCAGAGGAGGTATTTGCCGATCTCCGAACTACTCAAAATTTTCGCTACTGTTTCTCCAGAACAGGTCAGAACCTGCTGAATACCACCTCTTCCCTGTATAGATCTGAACATGAGCTTTTACTAGTGTGTAGTCACATTCCAGATGGGTTTACTTCCAGTGACGTTCTAGGTATCTTC